>NW_027466215.1:710000-735008 GCF_046127955.1 Nelusetta ayraudi
AACGTCTCTCCTTTCTCGTTTCAATTACGAAAAGTGTTGCTGCTGCGGTGAAAGACAAGTTTTATTTCGCTCCGTTCGGAGGAGAATCGATTAGCGGCTCTGTGGATTTACGGCCGCTCGTCACTGAACTCGGCCGTCACTTCTTCGCGTTTTCTCCTGAAATTGCGCGGGAATCGAAGTTTTTTTTTTTCTCCCCCCCCCCCCGCAGTAAATTAAAAGTTGGTTAACTTTCACAACTCGTGCACGTCAAGCAGTAAAAAGAAAAAAAAGAAGAGAGGGGGAAATAAATCCCTGACAGTACAATGAAGCCAATAGCGAGTCCGAGATAAGTACAGAGGACGATTCTTAGTGTAAATCAGCTTGGATGAGTAAATTTGATCAATGTGACGTTTAAGTCTCTCTCTCTCACCACACACACACACACACACACACACACACACACACACACACACACACACACACACACACGCACGCACGCACACGAGGGTGTCAGGGCCGCTGCTCGATCGTCGTTTGCTGTTGAGTTTACAGGCAGTAAAAGTTAACAGACGGCGGCCACAGTGTGTTTTCCCAGCCAACGGACGGACGATGTTTTGCTTTTGCACCTCGTCGCGAATGTGCCCCCCCTCCCAAACCCTAAAAGCGATCAATCAGTCCCGCGCGGATCGATCAGTGAAGGCCGAGAGCCAATAGGGGACTCGCGTGCCCTTCGCCTCGCTGCCATTGGCCAGCCGCGGCCAGACTGGAGCGACCCATTCTGCGCGGCTGCAGGGGGGTGAGAGGGAGAGAGAGAGAGGCGCGGCCATGGAGGCGCGTGCGTGCCTGCGTGCACGAGGCCATGCGGGCGACTCTGTGGTGAAGCTACTTATACAGGCTCTTTGACGACTCGTTTCAGGTGTAAAACGCGCAACCTGACGTCAGACTGTGCGGCAAATCTGATGGAATTCACATCAATTTGCGGCAAAATCCAAATAAACTTTTTATTTATTTATTTATTTATTTATTTTTAAATAAAGTATTGCTGTTGTTTCTCGTATGTGGTGTTGACAGTGACACCATCTCGGCTCTCGGCTCTCGGAAAGTTAGTGAAGAGTGGCTACAAAGCTACAGGACTGCTCGGCTACACGAAGCACTTAAAAAAACAATCTAGATAACGCCGCTGTCAAATGCAAAAATTATTTGCAATCTGGGCTCAAAGGAGCCGTTTTTAAATGTTTTAAAAGCAACAGTGACGAGCAAGACAGTAAAACAACAGACAAACAAAAATCATCATCATCATCATCATCATGATTATCATCATGATTATCATCATCATCCACCAGCAGCAGCGGCGGTCCAGACGTCGCTCGTGACTGTCCGGCCAGGAAGTGACTGTGTGGACGAACGAATTCGGTGGAGGAGGAGGAGGAGGAGGAGGAGGAGGAAGGTGTCGGTGCTGGTGCGGGGTCTCCCTCTCTCCGCGCCGCGCCGCGCGCTCGCTCACACCGACCAATTCCCCCCACCCCCCACATCGCACCGCACCCCCCTCTTCCCCGCGCGACTTGCTGCAGCCCGGTACGTTGTGTAAGGCGCGACCTGTTATGGCCACCACTACTTCCGGGTTCGGCCAGTCTGCTTGCTTGCTTGCTTGCCTGCTGCTCGAGCTCGAGATCCTCCTCGGCTCAACACACGCACTCACAGAGAGAGAGAGAGAGAGACACACACACACACACACACACACACACACACACACACACACACACACACACACAGCCATTGTACACACGCACACGCCCGCGCGGAGGGAGGGGGAGAGAGAGAGAAAGAGAGAGAGAGAGAGTGAGGGAGAAACTGACGGGCTGCTCATACACGCGAACGTACTACCTCGCACAGACGCGCGCGCACGCGCGCGAAGAGACAGAGTCGCGCTCCGGCGGCATCGATCGTGGCTCCTTTAAGAGAGTGTGAGCCGGAGTGATCAGCCCTCCTCCTCCTCCTCCTTCTCCTCCTCCTCTTGATCTGCTTCTAGACGCTTTTGCATAAGAAAATCGAGCCGGAGAGTGGAGAGTGATCAAAGAGAAGCGGGACTGGAGCAGCTCCGTGTTTCACCCTCCTCCTCCACCTCCTCCTCTTCCTCCTCCACCACCTCCCCGCTGAGACTGTGACCGTCACCAGTCAGCCAGCCAGCCAGTCAGCCAGCCAGCCAGCCTCCCTCCGCCGGCCATCCCCGCCGAGCAAGCCGCGCGGCGGAACCATCATTCATCCGGTACTTTTGACAAGCCGTCGCCGTGACTGAGTGACTGACAGCGGGAGTGACACTCAGCCATGAGACCCTCCACTTTTCTCTGAGGGGCTACTTTTGGCTTTCCAACCCTTTGGCTCTTTCTATTTTATTTTTTTTATTTTTTTATTTTTTATTTTCATTTTGTTGTTGTTGAGAAAGGAGCCCTGCATTACTGGCTGCTGCTGCTGCTGCTGCTCCTGCTGTTACTACTACCACTACTACCGTCGCCGCTGCTGCTGCTGCTTCTGCTGCACCCCGGGAGGATAAGCCGAGGACCTTATTCCGCCGCGCCTGGGCTCAACTTGCGCAGAGAAGAAGCGGGGAGCGGAGCGGAGCGCAGAGGAGCCGAGAGGCTGCTGGATTTTCCGGGGAGAAACATCTCCCAGCACCTCCACCCCGTCGCTCGCTCTCTTTCACTCTCTCACGTCTTTTGGATTTTCCTTCTCCGAGTCGTCTCCACCCTGGCACCAGAGGGGATTTATCTGAGCTGAGGACGAGCAGGGAGTCAGGAGGGTTATGGCGCAACGGGTACGTACGCGGCGAAAACACGCAACTAAAGCAAAAAGCAAAAAAAAAAAAAAAAACAACAAACAAACAAACCCCAAAGCAAACAGAAAGAGAAAAGTTTCTCCAGTCCGCCGCCGCCGCCGCAGTTTCAACGTGGCTCCGCGGCCAAGAAGCGCAGGAGCCCGTCAGGAGGCGAAACTTTGTCCCGTCCGTGTCACGCACATGGAGCAACAGAAGTGACATTTTTTCAAACCGCGGGGGGAGAAACACACAGAGAGTGTGTGTGTGTCATTTGGCACGGGCTTTTTTTTTTTTTTTTTTTGTGCGGACCCCGTTTCTGCTTCTCTTCTCGACCCCCCCCCCCCCAAACACACACACACACACACACACACACACACACACACACACACACACACACACACACACCGACCGAGAACCGAGGGACGTCGCGGCGGCGTGATCAGATCTCACGTCGCCGGTGTTTTTCAGATGAGTTGTGACAGCAGCGGGCCAGTTACTGGAGGCGAAATGAGGAGAGGAGGGAAGGGTGGAGGTGGTGGTGGAGGTGGAGTGGGGGGGGGGGGGGGGAGGTTATGGAGGCAAAAACAAATCTCCACAATTCTCTCCCGTCAGTTGAGCGTTTGTTTGTTTGTTTGTTTTGTTTCCCCCCAAAAAAACAACAAAAAAAAAATGAGCAAATCCACCGTGTGACCAACTAAACTGCTCCGTCACTCTGATAAAAAGCCGCAAAATGAGACATATTAAAAAAAGAAAGGAAAAAAAAAAGTATTATTAGCATAACGTCAGAGGGGCAATTTTTAGTAACGACGTGATGACAAACGCTTTGATTCATGCGCCCCAGGACTGGCTCGCCTTTGCTCGGCTGCGCTCGACTCGGCTCGGCTCCGCTCGGCGCGGCGCGGAGCGGATCCGAGTAAACAGTGTTAAAAAGCAGGAGATGTTGTTTGGGGAGCGCTGAGCTGCTTGGTTTGGCAGCCAGGCTGCGCCACGCTGGGCTCCGCACCTCGCTGCCTGCGGCCTCCACATGTTCACATTCAAAATCACCCAAACTCGCATTAAAAAAACAAAACAGCAAACAAAAACATTTAGTTTTTTTGTTGTTTTTTTTTTTGTTCTTCTTCTTTTAATCTCGCTCCTGGGCGCGTCTGTCACACCCAGGGAGCTTTATTAGTAATGATCAAGCAACCCTGGAATAAAGATTACATTTTTGGAAAGGCAGGGATTTGGAAGTGGATGTAGTTTGTTGTTATAGTTTGAAGCTTGTGTAGGAGGTGGGAGAGCTTTAGGGTTGTTGTTTTTTTATATTGTAATATCTATGTAAACTGGCGTGCGTACAAAGTTTGGAAAATCCAGCTGCACTTCAACCTCCCCTGACACGTCCACTTGCCTTTTGTTGCACGCGCTAATTACACATGGCTTCGAGGGAAATCACGATGCACAAGGACGAGTTTTTAAAATTAGAAAAAAAAAAAAAAAAAACCCCAGCTGTAAGCGTGTAGAGTGGATTTATTTATTTTGTTTTGTTTTCTATTTGTCGTTGCACTCACTGTGACGCAACAGGACAAACTTTTTCAGACTGGCACCTACTGCGTGAATTGTATTTCTTTATTCACGTGTTTTGCGCCTCTTTAATAATTCTCATTTTGTTTTATTTAAAACAGAAGTGGGGCTCAGTCGCAGTTGAGCTGCTGAGAGCAAAAGTACTTTCCCCACTTTTTTTTTTTTGTTAGTAATTCTCCCTCGCTGCGAAGCTCGTCTGTCAGAGTTTACATTTGTTTTGTTGGAAAAGAGGGGCAACAATTCAAACCCCTGGAGGGAGTGTGCTCGCCAGGGCGAATATTAAAACACCCCGATGCAACATTCACCCCTTCATTTAACTGGCTTTCACCGCGATATTTGTAAACCTGTAAAAACAAAACAAAACAAACACACACACACACACACACACACACACACACACACACACACACACACACACACACACACAAAAATCCCTCCAGCCTAAAAAAAAAAAAAAAAAAATTCCCCCTTTAAATTATTTGAGAAAATATTCTGTCGTGTTTAAACTTGCAGCAGCAGTTTGCGCCACAAGTTTGACATGTTTCTAACGCTCGTGTGTGTGTGTGTGTGTGTGTGTGTGTGTGTGTGTGTGTGTGTTTGCTTGCGTGCAGTACGAAGACTTGCCCCACTACGGGATGGACGGGGTGGGCATACCGACCACCATGTACGGGGACCCGCACGGCGCCCGCTCCATGCAGGCGGTGCACCTCAACCACGGGCCGCAGCTGCACTCGCACCAGTACCCGCACACGGCGCACACCAACAGCATGCCGCCCAGCATGGGCTCCTCGGTCAACGACGCCCTCAAGAGAGACAAAGACGCCATATACGGGTAGGTAGCGACTCTCTGCTGCGGCGGTCAGCCGTCCGAACCCGGGCTGAGCCGAGCCGAGCCGAGCCGATCCGAGCCGATCCCGGGCCGGTCGGTGTGTGGAGGCAGGCTGCCGGTGGCCTGGCCGGCTTGTATCCCGGAGGTGGTCCACCATGCAGGCGCCGCATGGACACACAAAAGCACAGCCGTGTTAGTGTTTGCTGGCTGTTTTTTATTTATTTATTTATTTATTTATTCCACTGTAACCTTTAGATGTATGTTTTTTAAAATTCAGGCGTGTTTCTTTCTTTCTTTAAATTGTTGATGAATGAAAAATGCATATATGGTTTAACACCACACGGGTGTAAAATATATCAGCCCATTAGATCAATTGCGTTCATTATGTCTTTGGTGTTTTAATTGATTTATACCTTCATGCATGGGAGATAAACCTGTGTGTGTGTGTGTGTGTGTGTGTGTGTGTGTGTGTTAAAAAACAAAGATGTAAATCCATATCAGCCCAATGCTGCGGGTTCACTTTTTAGCAATTCACTGACAATCTTGTGTAAAATCTGATTAGTCGCTAACCACCGCTGTGGTTAAATCTTACGCGGCTATATATATTGTTTCAGCGTATATGTGTGCGTCTTATCCGTGCATTAATTACGCTCGTGACAAAGAGTTTAGACGTCAATTTCAATTATCAATGAGCTGCGTAATAATTAAACATATATATGCCGTGCGTACTCACGTAATGTCTTTTTTTTTTTTTTTTTTTTAATTCTACACCGACGAGTTGATAAATTAAAATAACAGTCAGTGGGGTTTTTAACGCTTTGACACTGACAGCTTATATCTCAACTTTTAACTTCTCGCCACTTCGCGCACGGCAAATATTCGCACGCACGCACGCAGAGGTTTTTCTTTTCCTTTGAGCTGGCACACGTGCACGTACGCACGCACGCTCGCTCGCTCGCAGTCAGTCAGTCAGTCAGTCACGCGCACTCTCACCTAAGGGATCCAAAATAAAACCGGAGACTGTGTGCGAGGAATTGTTTGACTGACTCCGAAGCGCTTCTTCTTTTTTCTTTTCTTTTCTTTTCTTTTTTTTTTATACTATTAGAGCGCAGCTAGATTTAATCACAGAGTCTGCCCGCTGTTTGCAGCCTCTCCCGGCAGCCTCTGCATAATATAATAGCGCTGCAGCAGCGGCGGCAGCAGCAGCAGCAGCCGCAGCAGCAGCAGCAGCAACAGTCCCCACGGGCGAGTTGTTGAGGAGTAGCATGGCTGGCTAAACCAGCCCCGAGTAGTCCTGACCCCGCGCTCTTCTCTCCGCTGACATTTACTATTGTGTGTGTGTGTGTGTGTGTGTGTGTGTGTGTGTGTGTGTGTGTGTGTGTGTGTGTGTGTGTGTGTTCCCACCAGGCACCCCCTGTTCCCCCTGCTTGCACTGATTTTTGAGAAATGTGAATTAGCGACTTGCACCCCCAGAGAGCCCGGGGTGGCGGGAGGAGACGTCTGCTCATCGGAATCCTTCAATGAAGACATAGCAGTGTTTGCAAAACAGGTCAGCAAAGTTTGACTTTGGGGGGGGGAGAGAGAGAGGGAGAGAGAGAGAGAGAGCTGTGCATGTTCAGGCTGGTTGAGTTCTTCTCACTCTTGTGTGTGCTCTTAATGAGCTCTTAAGTAAAATGTTTAAAGTTACTCTAATTATCTTTTTGCACTGTGGTTTGTTGGTTTTGGCCACAACGATGGTAATTAATACAGGTATATAAAGCGTGTAAAGCCCCAAATGTGTGATTAGTCGCTAATATTTGTGAACTCTTATCTCCAAAATGTGTTTTGATTTTTAGATCCGGGCAGAAAAACCTTTATTTTCATCGAATCCAGAACTGGACAACCTGGTAAGAAGCATGAAGGCCACTTTGCCTTTTAAAAGAACTTTATTTATATACATATATATATATATTTTATCAGTAGTAATTGTCAAGAGGAGCAGCTGCTCCTTGCGCTCCTTTCGGTGGGCGGCGGCGGTGGCGTGCACGTGTTTACCCAGAGTTCCTCTGTGCTGCTGGGAGCCGGAGCAGCGTCGGAGGTGATGCTCCTCTGTTTTGAGGGGCCCTTTGATTCCAGCAGCATGGCCCCCGGTTGCGCCTGTGGATGAAGGACGGCTGTTAGACAGCTGTCAGGAGCCGTTTGAACTGCGCCTGGCAACTTCTCCACCCTGTCGTTTCTTTTTTACTTTCTTTCATATTTTATTTTATTTTTTTGAACGGCGCACAGTTTTGCAGCACTTGGTGGCTGATGGACCTCAGCGCTGCGCCGCCTGCGTGCCATATTGCAATAACCTCCCAACTTTAATATCACTTGCATGTAAAAAAAAAAAAAAAAGAAGAGAGAGAGAGAAATCCATTCTAATGAATATTTTTTTTTCTCCTGCTCATCTGCAGTTACTTGTGTTGGGGTTGGAGGAGGAGGTTGAGAAAAACGAGCCTGTTTAATATCGAGAGATGTGAGCCGCTCATATTTTTTTTTCTCATTATTTTACTGTTGTTTAAATTTTTCAGATGATTCAAGCCATTCAAGTTTTACGATTTCATCTCCTGGAGCTTGAGAAGGTAATATTCCCTCTCTCTCTCTCTCTCTCTCTCTCTCTCTCTCTCTCTCTCTCTCTCACTCACTCACTCTCTCTGTCTCTCGCAAACCTACGTGCTGCATTTGGACGACGTGTATTTTTTTTTCTTCTTCCTTTTTTTTTCTGTCGGTCGGTTGTAATTAGCGTCACAATCAATCATGGGGCCGTTTCTCCTTCCGCGTTTTAATCACGGCGCAAGCTGTTACAACTGGAACGGATACGTGGCCAGACCCCCTCTGCACACACACACACACACACACACACACACACACACACACACACCACCGCCACCACCACCACCCTGCGCCGTCTCAGGGAGTTTTAATGCAGGCGGAGAGCCGAGCACAAGGTGAAACACACGGGCCAACTTTTGTGTCTGATTTTATTTTATCTCACTTTATTATAAAAACGATTGTCGGCCGAGGGCAAAAGGCCCCCCGGCTGCCGGCTGCACTCAGCGGGGCCACTCAGTCAACTTCAGCGTCAACTTCTACCGTCGTAATTCATCTTCGTATTTTTAACGCACCGTTTCTTAAACTCATTCGAGCTTTAGAGAGTTAGAGCTGTGGATAATCAATCTGTAAAAAATTTTTTTTTATAATACTCAGCCGATATATTTGGTTATGTCGAGAAAACGGTGGCGTCAAACGAGCTGTTTGCAGGTCTTGATCGTTTCCTGAAGCCCTTTCATTTCTCGGTGACTCCAGTTCACCTCCGCTGCGGTCCGTCCAGCGGGGGCGCCGTCCTCCCCGTGGCCGGTGCCGCTACCCGGGGCCCGTGATGAATTGAGCACGGCTGTCGAGTGCGGCTGCAGCCCCTCAGCCCCTCAGCCCCTCGCGTCACTGCCAATTGTGGAAGAGATCTCTATTTTCAAAAGACTGAAATCACAATGACAGGAAAAATAGAATCACACCTCCTTATTTTGTTTTATTTGTTTTGTTTTGTTTTCAAGAAGGAGATCAAACTATTCTGCAGACTTAATTCTGATTATTAAATTATTAGAATGGCCAGGTTTTTTTTAATTTATTTTTATGTTTTTAGAAATGTGCCAAATCCTCACTGACCTTTTTCTGTGCGTCAGAAGCTCCGATGTTTGTTTTGTGTCCATGTTGTTGCACCATAGTGTGACCAAGTCCCTTCTGGCCAGGTGTGTGTGTGTCTAACGCCCTCTCCCTCCTCCTCTCCCTCCCTGAAGGTGCACGAGCTGTGTGATAACTTCTGCCACCGCTACATCAGCTGCCTGAAGGGGAAGATGCCCATCGACCTGGTGATCGACGACCGGGAGGGTGGCTCCAAGTCCGACAGCGAGGAGATCAGCAGGTCCTCGGTGGCCCTCGACCAGGTACGCCAGCCCCGGTGGTGCGTGCGCGTGCGCGTGTGTGTATGCGGTGTGTGTGTGTGTGTGTGTGTGTGTGTGCGTGCGCGATCGCGATCCCCCTGCTGGCTATTCAGCTATTCTGGGTCACTCCTCCTCCTCCTCCTCCTCCTCCTCCTCTTTTTCCTCCCCCTCCTCCCTCTCCTCTCCCTCCTCCTCCTCTTCCCCCTTCCCCCCCCCTCTTCCTCCTCCTCCTCCTCCTCCTCCTCCTCCGCTATGCGCCCGTCATTTGCATTTGATTAAGGCCCCGTTTTCACATTCCGTCCATCGGAATGGAGAAATTATTTTTTTATTCCCTCGGAATAATGTTGCTATTATTGGCCCATTAAGTGCCTGAACCCGGAACCGACCCCGCGGAGATTAGCCCCTCCTCCACTACCCCCCGGCCCCCCTTCCTCCCCCCCCCAACCCACCCGAAATAAAACCGCTCTGCCGTCACTTTGACCTGTTTGGTGTCGATTTTAATTTAGCGCCGCTCTTTTCTCCCTCCCCCGCTTCTTCCCCCTTGACCCCCTCCCCTCTCCCTCCCCCCGGCTCCCGGTCCCTGTTTCTATTTTGACGGACCAAGTTAAAAAAAAAAAGCTAACAAAACTAAACAAAAAAAAAAACCCTAAATGTTATCAGCGGAGTCTTTGTTGTTGCGGCCGCGCTGGGCCGCCAGCTTCTCCTCCACTGTTTGAGCTCACGCTTCATTAGGCGCCTTGTCGCTGTTTTTCCTTAGACATGAGTGCACATTGCTTATCGGGACCCCCCCCGCCTGCCCCCCCTCCTTCACATACAAGAGCAGCGGCGGTGGCGGTGGCGGTGGCGGTGGCGGCGGCAGCGACGGGCCGGCTCGTATTTAAAGAGCCTGACTAGCGGCTCGCGGCCTGAAGAGACGGCGCATGAGGGAGAGTTTCCTCCGTGGCGATGAGGAGAAGATAACACACAGTCTTCACACACACAGTCTTCACACACACAGTCTTCGTCATTATGTGCTCCACTGACTGCCGCCACTCCGGGGACACGGCGCGTGCACAGGCGTGACCCTAATGGCCCGTACACTGCGCGTTAAATAATGATAACAGCAACCCGTGATTAGAATTATGCAAATCTGGACTCTTTTTTTTTTCTTCTCCCCCTCCGTTTTAAAGGCCATTAATAGCCGCTTCCATCTGACGCTTTGCAGGGTGACTTCTCCATGAAGTCAAAAGTGTCTCGGAGTTTCTTTCTTTTTTTTTTTATATTTTATTTTATTTTAAGAGCAAAGTGGGGATCGCTGGCGAGGGAGGAAGAAATCAAGTGGGCAAATTAAAGGGATTAGTTGGATTGTCCGACATAAAAAGTAATGAAGCGATTAGGAGTTAAATAATTTAAATCCGCGGCCGGACGTCCATATGGCTGAGTGGCTGGTCTGGACCACAGGCAGCCGCCGCTCTTTATGCGCCGAGTGAGGGGGGAGGAGGGGGGGTGGGGGCCGCGAATGGGAGGACTGGGAGCCGACTGGTGGACCCCGAGAATCCCCCACTCCAACACACACACACACACACACACACACACACACACACACACACACACACACACACGCACGCACACACACACACTCGGTGTGCTCCATGCCGGGCCCTTATGGCTGATTATGGAAATGAGGAAGATCAGCCGGAAGATCAGACTTCATTTAATCCAGAAACAGAATTAAATAACACAGACGCCACTTGTGCATTTAAGTGTCTCTTTGAAGGGCTTATTGTACTCTCGCGGGGATTTTTCCTTCTCTCTTTCCATCGTTCTTTCTTTTCCCCCCCCCCCTCCTTCTCCTTCACCAGTCAAAGTTCCCCGTGTCTTCAGTAGACAGGTCAGGGTGGGACGTCTCTCATATGTAACGCGCGTGTTAACGTCCCCCTGGGCTTCCTGAAGGTGCGCCAAGGAAATGATGTTGTTGCTCGGGGGGGCCGACTGATGCACATCTTTAATTGACTGGAAGATGAAGACACGGCCTATTTTTTTTTCTTCTTTAATATCATATTACCCCCCCCCCCCACCTCCCAGCGCCCCCCCCCTCCCCCCCACCCCCCCACCCCCTACCACCACCCACCCCCCACACGCCGACGAGACAGCAGAATCAAGGCGACAGCCGCTGCTCGCGTTTACGCGGACGTGACAGAGTGACGGGAAAACCCGGCAGCAACTTCTGCGTCGCGAAGGGAGAAGAGAAAGAAAAACTTTATTGACACGCGTGTCATGTTGAGGGACGGGCCGGCGTTCCGGGGGCGCCGGGACGAGACGGCGAGCTGTGTGCAAGTGGGCGTGTCCGAGCAGGCGGCGAGGGAGCCGCTCAATAGTCACATTGTCAATCTATTGGCAGCCGCTTCATCACTGACTGCAGGGCTGCGTATATATTTATATACATGGAGGCGGAGCTTTTTTAGGGCTTTTTTTTTATTTTATTTTTTTGCAAGGGGCTATTTTTTGCGTGACGTTAGGCAGTGACATCCCTAACGAATTTGCGTGTGTGCGTGCATGTGTGTCTGTGTGTGTGTGCATTATCTCTTTCCATATGTATTTTTAATATATGCCCTCGGGCATAAAGTCCAAGTGGACTGGAAAAGAAAAAAAAAAAATTTGCCGGGAATTTGCACAAAAGAACAATGTTAACAAGACGGAGAGAGAGGAGGCTCATTTATTCATAAACCAATTTATTCCAGCGAGGCGACTGTAGCCGAGTGGGGGGTGGGGGGTGGGGTGGTTGGTGGAGTGGGGGGGAAGGGGGGGGGGGTAGAAAAAAGTCAGAGTAACAGAGGGAGAGAGGGAGAAAGAGAGGGCAAGAGGGAGGAAAAATACTTTGAATTGATTAAACCCAACAATGTAACAATGCAGACTTTTCCCCTTGGCTGCGTCACCGCCCTCATTTCTTTCTGTCTCTCTGAATTTTCTTTACACCACTTTACATTGGTTTCTGTGCGTCCTGTTCTTTATGCCGCTGCGCCTTATGTGCGTGAACGTGCGCGGAGGGAAGAGAACGAGTTGAGAGAGAAAGCGAGCGAACGAACGCGAGCCCTGTTTGAACAGAAAGCAGAGGCTCTGCTGCTGAGAGGTGAAGAAGTCAGAGACTCTGAATGTCGTCCAGCCACTGCGTGTTTGTGTTGGTTGTGTATGTGTGTGTGTGTGTGTGTGTTTGTGTGTATAGGTGTGTGTGCGTTCCAACCAGCTTGATAAATGCACCCCACCCACCGCTAACCCCCACCCCCCCCGCCAGGTGCAATGCTAGTGGAGCAACTGGTTAGCACCAGTTGGACTCTTGTTAACTCTTCCCCTGCTGCTTCCTGTTGCTCCGCCCACCTGCTTTCTGTTGCCCCGCCCACCCACAAACTGGTCCGCCTGCTTTGAAAAGTTACTTATTTTTTTAGTGATTTTTTTTTGCTGTTTCATGCAAACTGGGGCTGAAATCTGGGCCTGCTAGTTGCTGCTAGTCCCTGCTGGTCGCTGCTAGTCACTGCTGGTCCCTGCTGGTCGCTGCTGGTTGCTGCTAGTCTCTGTTAGTCACTGCTAGTTGCTGCTAGTCCCTGCTGGTCACTGCTAGTCACTGCTAGTCACTGTTAGTCGCTGCCAGTCGCTGCTAGTCACTGCTAGTCGCTGCTGGTTGCTGCTATTCTTTGCTAGTCACTGCTAGTCACTTCTATTTGCTGCTATTCGCTGCTAGTTACTGCGAGTTGTGCACTCGTGCACTTCCAGAGGAGCAGGGGGGGGGGAGAGGGTGTGGGGGGTGTGGGAGAGGGCGGGGGGGAATTTTCACCGCCGCACATCATTTACACACTTGTCTTTAATTGCGCGGGGAGGGACGACGACGACGTGGCACTTTGCTAATGAACTCGGAGGACTCTCGGCCGCTAATAGTGCCGAGGTCTCTTTCTCGCTCTCTCTCACTCCCTCTCTCTCTCTCTCCCAGTCTCGAGAGCCGCTCGGCGTAGCTTAATCACGCCGTGCGGCTACGAGTGGCGGCTGGAAATAATTGAAATTTCCCCTTCAAAATATTCCGCCTGCCTCTTTTGTGGGAGAGAGAGAGAGGGAGAGACTTGGGCGATCATGAATGAACAACTCGGCTGTTGATTTGTTGAGTTAATTTAGTGGGGAGAGTCTCTCTCTCTCTCTCTCTCTCTCTCTCTCTCTCTCTGTGTGTGTGTGTGTGTGTGTGTGTGTGTGAATTTGTCGATGGCAGTGAAATCATGTTAAAAGAATGTTGCAATCTGGAATAACATCTATACGTTTTTCTGTACGTTTTTTTTTTTTTTTTGTTGAAATCCGCCTCCTTTCCCCCCGGGCCCGCCCCCCCATCCTCCCGCCCCCAACCTCCCCCTGCCTCCCCCGCCCCCCACACACACAACCGTTCCCAGATCAGATCAGGCTGCCTCGCTGTGAGTTTTCCAGCCCGGCTTTGGCTGAATTCCCTCTGTTTCCAGGTCATCCAGACCCAACAGTGTTGGTTTAGGTAACTTGGCCCGGTCAACGAGTGACCCCCCCCTCTCCCCCCTCCCATATCCCCCCCACTTCCCTCCCCTCCCCTCAAACTCAATGGAATCCTGACTGCTGGGGTCGCCCACTACTCTGCTAATCAGTGCGCCGCCGCCGCCGCTATCGCTAATCTATCTGCTTCTCCGTGACGTATGGATTGCGACTGCACACACACACACACACACACACACACACACACACACACACACACACACACACACACACACACACACTTTTTTCCCCTCCCTGCTGCTGCTGCTGCTGTTCGCAAGACAAACTCTTGAAATCCTGCAGGCCGATTGTTGCTAATAGCAGCTTTTGTGGCTGAATGGAGGAGAGGTTTGACCCCCGCCCCTGCCAGAGCCCCTCCCCCTACACCCCCCACCACACCCCCCTCCTTTTCTCATTCTCTGCTGGAGAGTGAATACGGGGCGGCTGTTGGGGATTCAACAAGTGATACAAAGAGAGCGCCACCACGTGACCGCTGGCCGAGTCCTCGGCCTCCTCGTTATTGTGCTGAATATCAAGTGGGGGCTGATTCTGACTCTCAGCCAATCGCGGCCAGCGGGACTTCAAAGGGCAGCGACATCAGGAGCTTCTTTAACTTTTACAATGACCCAGATCGTTATCATCATCACTGTTGTCATTATCATCCTCATCATCACCATGACCATCTCCTAGTGCCGAGGCCAAGCCGTTATCAAGACTAGAGGAGATCGAGATACGACCAAGACTTTATATATCAAAGAAAAATAACAACAAAACATAAAAAAAAAAAATGACCAGTGTCTTTTTTTTAAATTCAAGCTTGCTTCTAAATCGAACAGCAACAACCCCCCTCAGCAAGACGTCTTGAGCAAGGCTCTGTTGTCACAAACAGAGCGTAAAACGGCAGCAGCTGGATTCTTTTCCATTATTATCTGTCATTGCAGTGTTGGCTGAGTGTCGACCGATCTAAGATCCAGAGTCCGTCCAGTCCGAGACTGAGACAAAACGAGACCCAGACCAATCTCGAGTGCTACAACGATACCATCACCATCATCGCTGTCCTCGTCCTCGCTTGCTGCTTTTGATTTAACTTTTTTTTATGAGCTCGAACTAAATCCAAACTTTGTTTTGTTTTTTCTCAAAATTGTTTGGAGCCTCTTCTGTCCCGACGCTGGCTGCTACTGCTGCTGCTGCTGCTGCTGCTGCTTCTTCTGCTGCTGCTGCTGCTGCTCCTGCTCTCTCTCTGGCTGAGTCAACAATAACTTGGCTTAACACATGTGTACTTAGCTAATGGAAAGTTCCTCCTCACCCCTCACCCCACCCACCCCACACCCCCCGACCCCCTGCAAGCCTCCGACAATGCCCCATCAGCCCCCCCCCCCCCCCCACACCGCTCCCCCCACACACACGCAAACACAAGGCCCCGTCTCCAAGGGATCTGCTGAGAGCATCCCGTGCTAAGTTATGCTGCTAACGCTAAGCTAAGTGCTAGCCTGCAGACTGCAGCCAAACATGCCGTTGAGGAGTCTCGCCGCTCGCCCTTTTCATGAACAAATGAAAGTGAGGGAGGGGGGGAGTGAGGGAGGGAGGGAGGGAGGGATAAGGCCGGGGTCGGGTTCGAGTGGATGTTGGTGTTGTTTGGATTTGGGCTCAAGGAGGGAAAACAAGAGGGGATTTTTTTTCTTCCATCGAGTGTCATGGACGGACTTGAAAGGAGCAGCAATCATCTCAAATGTGTCATTACTACTACTACTATTATTATCATTATTAGCTCGCCGTCGTCTCTATCAGGTTTTTTTTCCTTCCTTTTTGAAAGAAGAGCCGGCGGAGGACGAGAACCTGACGCCTGTCGCACACTTGACTCACTCCAGAGACCAGAAATCCACTTTTCTCCCCTCGGCCCCTTCAGCAATTAGAAGCTGATTTCTTCTTCTTTTCTTTGTCTATTGTGAAGAGTTGGGAGGAGCTGAGAGAGAGAGAGAGAGAGAGAGAGAAAGAGAGAGAGAGAAAGAGAGAGAGAGAGAGAGTCTTTCTGCTTTCTTACCCCCCCCCCCCTCACCACCGCCACCCTTCTTCTTACCCCCTCCCTTCGTCCCTCCCTCCTCAACCCCTGCATACCATTATCAGCCCCTCTTTTCATTTTGGTGGTGCTAATATTGCGGCGAGGAGAGAGAGAGAGGGGTGGGGGTGGGGCCGTGGGGGGGTGGGCGGAGAGAGAGACTCGCCCGGCCGGTTATCAGAGAGGCAGATCCTGCTTCATCTGGTCACAGTGGAAAAGCAAAGTAAACAGCAGTTTACAATAGCAAGTCTTTCAACACCACCCCCCCACCCCCTCTCACTCGCTCCACTCGCTCACTGACGGCGACTTCTGATGCAACTCGTGGCACTTTGGTTGTTTTTTTTTTCTCCTACATTTCAAACGTGCAGGGAAAAAAACAAAACGCCGTTAGACAAAAAGGAACCGAGCGGAGAAACGGGGGGGGGGCACAGCAAAGCATCCTGGGGGATGGAGTCGCCCGACTGTCATCTCTGATTCAGACGTGACAACGGTGAAGAGTCGGGGCGGGGGGGTGCTAAGTGAGAGAGGAGTAAATATCTGAATGGAGGAAGAGGAGGAAGACAAGGAGGAGGAGAAGATGAATGAGGAAAAGAAGAAGAAGAAGAAGGAGGACGAGAAGGAGGAAGAGAAGAAGGAGGAAGAGGAGGAAGACAAGGAGGAGGAGAAGATGAATGAGGAAAAGAAGAAGAAGAGGGAGGACGAGGAGGAGGAAGAGAAGAAGGAGGAAGAGGAGGAAGACAAGGAGGAGGAGAAGATGAATGAGGAGAAGAAGAAGAAGAAGAAGAAGAAGGAGGAGGACGAGAAGGAGGACGAGAAGATGGAGAGACGGAGAAGAAGAAGACGGAGAAGAAGAGGGAAAAGAGGAAAAGAGGAATTAAACTGAACTTTTCCTTTATTGTCATAAATGAACGGGAACGACGACGTTCCTGTCACCAAGACTCTGCTGATGTGAGGGGAGTGGGGGCAGGGGTATGGGGGGGTGGGGGTGGCACAGAGAGGATAGGGGAGCGCCTTCCCCCCCACACACATCACCACCACCACCACCACCTCAGCCTTCCCAACCCCCAACCCCCCCCGCCCCCCTCCAGAACCCAGCTTGCATCCCAGCTTGCACAATGAGGCGGCCTGGGATCGGAATGCCTCAGCGATCATAGCGGAATCACAATTTCCAGCAAGGAAAATCTTTTCACGGCGAATTAGTGCGGTGGAGGGGAGAGAGAGAGAGAGGTGGGGGGTGTGGTGGTGGTGGTGGTGGTGTTGGGGGGCGGTGTAAAGGTAGGCATGACTCCACCAAACAGGGTCTCCGTCTGGTTTCCCGGCGCGGCGGATTTAAGAAGTTTAAGCCGAAAGCTGGAGCAGAATAGAAGGTGGAAAATTGAATTTTAGCAAAACAATCAGGATTGAAATGAATGTACACAGTAGAGAGAGAGAGAGAGAGAGAGAGAGAGAGAGAGAGAGAGAATGGCATGGCGGCTCATTAAAGGGGGGGCAGAGTAAATTAAGTGTGCAGCTATGTGTGACAGCAAGAGGTGTGTGTGTGTGTGTGTGTGTGTGTGTGTGTGTGTGTGTGTGTGTGTGTGTGTGTGTGTGTGTTCACTTTTCCCTGCATCTATTCATCTTTGGGAATTTGCATATTCCAGACTGACTGCGACCTGTTCGGCCGGGAGCCTTGTTGGCTCAAGGTGTGTGTGTGTGTGTGTGTGTGTGTGTGTGTGTGTGTGTGTGTGTGTGTGTGTGTGTGTCTGTGTGAGTGTGTGTGTGTCTTGTGGTCCAGGTGTTGTCTTTGTGTTGCCAGTGTTGTGTTTGCTGAAGGAGTTTTCAAATGTCCTACGTGAGCCACAGTGTTTGTTAATGTCTCTCGCCCTCTCTCTCTCCCTCCCTCTCCCTCTCCCTGTGTGTGTATTAATTGCGTGTCAGATCATCGCCAGCTCTGTTTTCTGGCCTGTGATTATAAATACCCCCCCGCACCCCCCGCCACCACCACCACCAGGTCCCCGTCTCGGCCCCGCCCACTTTCCCATGGGGCCTCAGTGGTCGGCTCCCAGCAGGCCCTGCTCTCTTTTGTTCAATTACAGCAAATGCTGTAGTTTGCCATTTACCCTCAGCCCCCCCACCCCCCCGCGCCCCCCCACCCCTCCTCCCTCCTCCACCAGCCCTGCACGTTCTAATTATATTTCCACTGGAATTTCTCAGAGAATTAAAACAAAAAAGAGAGAAAATGGAGGTAAAAAATAAAACATTATTATTTTTTTTTTAACAAACTGGGGCCAATATTATAAAAAATTAGAATATTACAACTTGGAGGAGGGGGGGGGGGGGGGTTCCTGCTCGTAAGCTGTGTCCCCGCCCACCGAGCGTGCGGTCCAGATGAGCTCACCGCTGGCGAGCTGCAGTCGCTCGGTCATGAGGGTGTTTCATTTTTCACCGTCCACCAGTAGAGAGAGAAAGAAGGAAAGAAAGAAAGACAGACCACCCCCCCCCCCCGCCCCCCATCAGCGTCTCATCCTGGTGAAAACCAGGCTGTTTGCACCTGTGAAGCTTCCAACACTTTCCTTCTTTTCTTCATCATCCCTCCATCTGGACTCTCGTCCTCCTGCTGACACTCATCTGGCCCTGGGACTGGCCCCACACAGCCGGGTGGAGACAGCCGGGTGGAGACAGCCATGTTCTCTCTCTCCCTCTCTCTCTCTCTCCCTCTCTCCCTCTCTCCCTCTCTCTCTCTCTCTCGCTCGCTCGCTCGAACCTCCAACCATCAAAGTATTTCAGCTCCGCCTCCAAGTCGACGAGCACCGAGCTCTCCTGCAGTCTGACTTTTCTTCCCTCCTCCTCCTCGTCCTCGTCCTCGTCCTCCTCCTCACATCAGTCTTCTATTAACCGCTTTTTGTTGCGCGACAACAACAACAAAAAAATCCCTTCGCTCGGCTTTGTCGTCTAATCGTTTCTCTCCCTCTCGTTTCTCTTCTCCGTCAGACGTCCTGGAACAGAGACCACGACGACACGGCGTCTACGCGCTCCGGGGGAACGCCGGGGCCGTCCAGCGGGGGGCACACGTCGCACAGCGGAGACAACAGCAGCGAACAGGGTAAGACGCTCGCTGGGTTTTTACTTTTATATGTATTTTATATTTTCCCCATTTTCATCCCCGAGTGGAGAAAAAAAAGATTCCGTCTGATTCGGACCAAACCCCGGGATCCAACACAGCTCGTGGTTCATGACGAGCTGTGTTTCAGGTCAAAGGTCAAAGCTCATCCCGTCAGCCGTTTTACTGGCGTTCCTTTTTTGTATTGCGGCCTAATGAGGCAAAAATGCTTTTTCGGCCGTATGAGGTTTTGGGCTGCAGTACCTCCAGTGGCCACTGGGAAATAATGGCTGCACCAGTCTGGCATCCAGTTCCGATCATACATACATCCATGATAGGGACACACAGAACTACGGCGCTATAGCGGAGAGGTCAGAGGTCACGTGCCAGAATAATGTTCCCAGAGTCTCTCTCTCTCTCTCTCTCTCTCTCTCTCTCTCCCTCTCTCTAATCACCTCCTACTATCTCTCTCTCTCCCTCAGCAGAACCTGTCTGTCCAGTCTTCTTCTCTTCTCTCAGATTAACTGCACATGTCTGTGGAATTCTATGGAGCTCACGCTGATGCATGTTATTAAAAACTTGCCCTCAAACTGAAAATACTTCTCCACAATGAGAAGCTGACAGTCCAGACTGGAAGAAAAGAAAGAAAAAAAAAAAAAAAAAAGCAAAGCCTCCCCAGCCCTTGAAACCAAGGCGTTTACACACGCAGGCACGCAAAAGAACGAGTTAACGAGTCAAAGATGAAAAGTTTGAGTTGAAACTCACGTTTGTTGGGGAAGCTGGGAGAGTGTGAGCTCCTCTCGTCTTGTTGTGACTCCTGGATGAGTGTTAGGATGTTAATGTTAGAATGTCCAAGGCACTTTTACACTGGTTTCCTCGCCTGAGGCGGACCGGCTGACCTGCAATGCTTTGCTGCACTCTGTCGTTTAAAAGCAGCGTTCGCTGCTTCAGCTGGATCTCAGCTCGCCGCTGGTTGGTTGGCACAGATTACCAATTTGGTTAGGTGGTGCTTGTTGATGTTGTTGTTGTTGTTGTTGTTGTTGGTGGTTTTTTTTGGCAGATGGTCTAACTATTGTGCAACCTTTGTGATGGAAAATCCATAAAAAAAAAAGATTGATCCTGATTTGGAAAATTAAAGGGTTGCTTCATTATTTTTTTTTTGCGGCATGATATTCATGATCCATATTTTGTGTAGAATTATGTAAATAAATGACCGGCCCTGCCATCGGAAGTGTGAAAGGTCAGAGGTCAACAAAGCTGCAACACTTTCATTTTATATTATACTTTTATATTCACAAAAGTGAATATATTTTTCTTTAAAATCATGTTTAGGCTGGAATTGACTTCCACGTGTTTGTCCTTCTGAGGAACACACACACACACACACACACACACACACACACACACACACACACACTGCGTTGCAGACAAACTGTAGGCAAAGAAGCAGCTTCATCTATTATTGAAGACGATGTGGAGGCTGTTAGCGGTTAGCGGTTAGCCGGTGCCCCCCCGTGCCTTCCAGCCCGATGAGCAGACAACACACACACACACACACACACCACACACACACACACACACACACACATACACACACAATGTTGGACAGTATAAAAGGGCGAGACGCAGCAAAAGGTTTGTTTGTTTGTTTGTTTGTTTGTGCCAGGCCAGCTCTGATTGGTCGCTCTGATTGGTCGCTCTGATTGGTCGCGCTGATCGTTGCTTTTTGGCCTACTCGGAGCAAACCGGCGCTGTTTTTTTGCGTCGTTCCTATTGGCCAATGGTTTCGTAAGCCCCGCCCACCTGCGGGCCGTCTGTTGACGTGTCAACAGTGTAAACAGTCAGAGCTGCTTTTCCGCAAGGCTCCGTCTGAAGCGACGTGTGAAACCTCGTAGCAGTGAGACTCTGAAGTCCAGAGCAGCTTCAAGAAACACCTGATGATGACTTATTGTCACATCGTGACAAATCTGGCCGAGTGGAGGCTTTGTGTGCTGTTGTGTTGTTTCATGTCATGTGTGTGTCAGTGTGTCAGTGTGTGTGTGTGTCAGTGTGTGTGTTGCCGACAGTCTGCTGCATCATTATTTCATTATTTCCTTCACAAACGTCAGAAACGTTGACGGTTTTTCTTTCGGTGCTTCAGAAGCTCGCAGGCGACCTGGCTGTGCGCACGCACACACACACACACACACGCACGCACGCACGCACACACACACACACACACACACACACACACTCAAGGCAGCAGTGACAGTAAACACTGTAGGACGTGTTGGACTGGTTTCAGGTTTACGCGGCTGCTGCTGCTGCTGCTGCTGCTGTCAGTGCTTTTGCTGCTGTTGCTGCTGTCACTGCTTTTGCTGCTGTCGCTGCTGCTGCTGCTGCTGCTGTCAGTGCTTTTGCTGCTGTTGCTGCTGTCAGTGCTTTTGCTGCTGTTGCTGCTGCTGCTGCTGCTGCCACGTCACGCCGGCTGCGTGTCACTCACTCTGTAATCCCAGTAAGCTGGTTATTTATCCTTTTGGCACTTTGCTTCCCCCCCCTCCCTCACCCTCAGACAGCCTCACCGACCCCCCCCCCCTCCCCTCCTCTACATCTCTCTCTCTTTCATCTCCACCTCCATCCCTCCTCCTCTCCAGTTTTCCCGTGTCTCCCACCTACTCGTTTGTCTCCCTCTTTTCTTTCCGCTCTCACTCACTTTTCCCTCCGTCTGTGATTGATCGCCCCCCCCTCACCACCGCCCCACCTCCGTCTTCTCTCCCTCCCTCTCACTCTCTCTCTCTCTCACTTCCTCCCCTCCCTCCCTCCTTTCTTTCTTCCCTCCGTGCCTCCCTCCCACTCACTCCAAAACACTACCTTTTGTTTATCCCTCCTCCTCCTCCCCACCTCAGCCTTTGTTCCCTTTGCTCTCCCCCGTCCTTCACATCTCTAACATCTTGTCATCCTTCCCTCCCTCCCTCCTTCCATCCCTCCTCCCAGCTCTCTCCCCATCACATCCCTCTTTGACACCCTCACTCATCCCCGTTTTCCCCCCTTCCCTCCTTTTCCCTTCACATTTTTCACAAAATCCTTCTCCTCCTGCTCCTTCAGCCTCTGCTTTCTGCATCCTTTCCTCCTCATCTCTCCTTCCTCCTCTTCCTCCTCTTCCTTTTCCTCCTCCTCCTCCTTCTTCCTCTCCCCCACCTCTAACAGATTGCTTTCCCGCTGACCTTTCCCTCTTCCACTCACTTCATTTTCTCTGTCTTGCCCTCCGTCTCTCCTGTTCTTCACCCCACCCACCCTTTGTTGTTTCCGTCCATCCTTCCAGTCTTTCAGCATTTTTACTCTTTTCCACTCCATCTCCTCCTTCGCGCCACACCAACGTTTTTCTCCACCCGTTCTTGCAAACAGCATCTCACCACCACCACCCAACCCCTCCTCACCCCTGTCCCCCTGGTGGTGTTGGTGGGGGTGATGCTGGACGGTTGAGGGCCCTTTAAGCGCTAAACTCTGGGCTTCTTCTCTCATCTGAGAAAACACACACACACACACACACACACACGCACGGCTCTGACCCTCCTCTCCGAACGGTCACTGCTCAAAAAGAAAATCCTTATCTCTGGCTGGAAACGGATCGTTCACTCAGCCTCCAACCTCCCAGACCTCTGTCCTCAGCGTCAGCCCACGTCACCGTTTCCCCGTTAAAGAAAACGACGCACAAAGCAACAACATTTTATCTTGACTTGACTGCAGGGCGAAGACAGAAAAGAAAGAAAAACGTCACGTACAACACGGACGTATTTGAGAAATTTGCGACCTTTCGCCGACATCATCATCATCATCATCGTCAGCAGCAGCAGCAGCAGCAGCAGCAGCAGCAGGTGCCCTGGAGCTGTCGCACTGAAAACACACTCCTCTCATTTCTCTGCGTGTTCTCGTGCTCCGCCTCCTCCGTCACGGCTGTGCGTTCGCTGACCACAGTTCCGATGGGATTTTTCAGTTCCATGTACTTCCATCCACAGTTTAAGAGTTGGTTGGTGGGGGGTGGCGGGGGTGCTGGTGGTGGGTGTCGGGCGGGGGGGGGTCACATTTGTTTCACACACGTCATTGAAAGCAGCAGTGTGGCTCCTCCCCCACAGAGAAGAATCCACCGTTGTTTGATTATTTATTTCATTTCTGTGTGTGGGAGCCGTCCTGCTCTTCATTAGCTTCATCGGCCCCCTGCTCTGCATTAGCCCGGCCGGTCGCTAGCTGCTAGCTACTACCAGAACAAGCTGCTTGGTTCGACAGCCGGAGGCCCTCTGGAGGAGCCTCGCCGTGGCTGTTCTGGGACTAACTCTCTTATTTATTTCTTTACTTTCCCGGTTGGAAAAACTAAAAAAAAAAAAAAATCACACATCTGCATGAAAGCCACGGCTACTCGTGTGCGTGCAAGTCCCCCCCTGCTGCCCCACCCAGAGTATAAATGACTCTCCGCTGTGTGAATTCATAAGGACAACCCCATCGGCCCGCTGTGGAAACTCTCCAGTCCATGGCATCAATGGCTTCATCGTGCAGGAACTGCCGACCCACTCCAGCCAGATGAGGCCTGGCATTGTCGTGCATCAGAGGGAACCCAGGGCTCATTGTAGCAACACATGGTCCCACAATGGGTCTGAGGGTCTCATCCTGGTACCTACTGGCGGTCAAGGTACCTCTGGCTAGCACCAGGAGAGCTGTGAGGCCTTCCATAGAAATGCCCTCCCCAAACCATTGCTGGCCCACCGCCAGGCCGGTCATGCCGGATGATGTTGCAGGCAGCGTAACGTTCTCCAAGGCGTCTCCAGTCTCCGTCACGTCGGTCACATTGTGCTCAGTGTTTTCATCTGTGAAGAGTACACGGCGCCAATGGCGACGTTGCCAATCTTGATGTTCTCTGGCGAATGCCAATTGCGCTGCGTTCGCTGCGGTCCTCATACCCCCCCCCCCGTGGAGGCTGTTCCTGTGTCCTGGCATCTCCTCCGTGCTCTGTGCTGGGAGACGCAGCAAACCTGGCCACAGCTCACACTGCAGAAACCAGGAAAGTTCTTTGCTTTGCCTCGTTTGATCCACTCTGGAGAAATAGTGGGCTTACAATGGGCACTAAAAAGTCTGCCAGATTTGTGGCAACACTCCTCAGATGGAAGTTTTTGCCTTTCTTGAATATGTAGAAAATCCAGGACAGCATCTGTGTTCAGTGTTTTTTTTTTTTAACGGAGGGTGTAAACAGAGGGCTAAATATGCTGTTTGCTGAAAACGTATTGATTGATTTGTTTATTATCAAGCGCTTCAAGTTGTTTTAGCGAGTAAAACTGTGAGCTTATAGAATTTACAACTTTGGTCGCTCCGACCTCCAGCCCTCCGACAGGGTCAGGCCACGGAGGAGCTGCTGCTCGCCGCCTCCCCATTGGCCGCTCTCCAGGGCAGGGGCGAGCAAACGGGGACACAGGCGAGGCTTTCGGCCAATCAACGGCTGGCGCCGGGGCTCAGCCAATCACACGGTTTCACGTGGCCCTGCTTCAAAGTCACCCATTAATTGGTCCGATTGTCCAGTAGACTGGAAGAGGGAACAGTGTGTGTGTGTGTGTGTGTGTGTGTGTGTGTGTGTGTGTGTGTGTGTGTGTGTGTGTGTGTGTGTGTGTGTGTGTGTGTGTGTGTGTGTGTGTACAGTCCCCCCTCCATCGACAGCTCTCCTCTCCCAGTGGAATTCAGCTGATTTGAGAGAAGATGATCGATTAGAAAGAGGATAAGAGTCATTTTTTTTTAAGTACTGGCACCGTCAGAATGCTAACATGCTCACTTGCTAACCTGCTTCAGAACATTTAACATTTAACTAATCTGCTCAGGTGGAAAAAAAAAGAATGCTTTGCGCACAAGGCTGCAAGTGGCCGTGTAGGGAAAAGTGTGCATGGAGTGTTGTGAGTGTTGTGAGTCCAGTGAGTGTTGTGAGTCTAGACGTTGTCTAGACGTGGTGGAGGAAGATGTGGGTGCAGTAATTGTCTTACGGGTGTCCAGCCTTCCTGCTAATCTCT
The DNA here is from genome assembly GCF_046127955.1 of Nelusetta ayraudi. NCBI lineage: Eukaryota > Metazoa > Chordata > Actinopteri > Tetraodontiformes > Monacanthidae > Nelusetta > Nelusetta ayraudi. The sequence continues at coordinate 734,810 of NW_027466215.1, forward strand.
TTAAATGTGAGACTCTGTGGCTGGATAAAAGGTGTGTGATTCCCTGAGTCTGCACTCTGCCTGACTGTGTGTGTGTGTGTGTGTGTGTGTGTGTGTGTGTGTGTGTGTGTGTGTGTGTGTGGAGCCTCCAGTTATCCCTGACCAGCGCGCAGCAGCTAAGTGCCGTGCAGTTTGTTTGTTTGCTATTCAAAGGAGCAGC
>NW_027466216.1:0-202500 GCF_046127955.1 Nelusetta ayraudi
GTTTGGTTTTTCTTCACTTTTGAGAGGAAACTTTGGGATGAGAGACAAAACCAGTGGAGTGACTGCTGACCCCCCCCCCCCCCCCCCCCCCCCCCCACACACACACACACACACACACCAAACCTCCATGACTGCTATGACCTTCAGACCATCAAACCCTGTCTGGTGTTCTGGTCCAATCAGAGAGTGGCAGGAGGAGGTGGGAGAATGGGGAGGAGGGGGAGGAGGAGCAGGATCAAACAGAGGAGGTGGAGGAGGTGGAGGAGGAGGAGGAGGGGGAGCAAGTAAGGGGGAGGAGGAGAAGGTGAACAGTGGGAATAGGAGGGGGAGGAGGAGGAGGAAAAGAAGGAGGTGGGCAGGAGAAGGGGTGGAGGAGGAGGAGTGGGAGGAGGAGGAGGAAACGAAGGAGATGGGGGAGGAGGGGGAGGAGGTGGGTGAGGAGGAGGAGAAAAAGATGGAGGTGGATAAGGAGGAAGAGGAGGAGAAGGAGGAGAAGGTGGGGGAGAAGGAGGAGAAGGAAGAGGAGGAGGAAAAGAAGGAGGTCAAGTGGGGGAGGAGGAGGTGAGTCCCAGACGGGTAGGAGACCAGGAGCTGTGGATCATGTGTCTGGCATCTCCTCTTCTGATTGGTCGGTGGGCTGAACTCCTCTCTCAACTCCTCATCGTCTGGAAAAATATTGCTTCATTTATTTATATTGTTATTTAGTTGTTGTCGCCGTGGAAGGGGCGTGGCCACGTTAGCAGTTCGAACGGATCCTTGCGCGTCCCAGCCCCTGATTGGCCGCGGCGGCTGTCAGTCGGAACGGTGGGCGGGGCCTGTTGGACGGATCTTGAGTCAATTTGTGCGTGTCAGTCTGTTTTTCAGAAGCTGCGAAGGAGGAGGAGGAGAAAGAAAAGAAAGTTCAACAAGTGGTGAAGACGAGAAAACTGGGGAGGAGCGCGCGAGAAGGAGAAGAAAGAAGTGAAGGAAATAAGAAAAAGGAGAAGAAAGAAAGAAAAGGAGGAGAAAGAGAGAAAAGAAGGAAAGAAAATGGGATTTGCAGAGTCGGGACGGAGCTGCTGTGGTCGAGTCTGAAGTTGAGGTTCCTCCAGAACTTCTGCTGCTAGACAGACAGACAGACAAGCAGGAAGACAGACAGGCAGGTAGACAGGCCGACAGAGAGCAGTGAGACAAATCAGCATCGTCCTGTCTGTCTGTCTGTCTCTTTGCTCCTCCGGGATGTTACCGGTATTTCGCACCGACCTATGCCGGACCCGCGGCTCCTCCGGCGGCCACACGGACCTCTGACGGCCCGGTGCCGATGAAGAAACCGAACCGGAACCAGGAGAGTGTGGGGCCCGAAGCTGCTGCAGGATGTCGGTGGATCTGCTGGTCGCGGCGGTCTTCAGGGTTCTGCTGCCTCTGACTCTGACCGCAGGTGAGTCCGCGTGGGTTCTAGAACCTTCAGCAGAACCTCCGATTCCCGATCAATCACTGTTCAATGAAGAGTCTCGGACCGGACCAGTGACTGATGATCAACAGTTACATCTTAACCTTCAGTCAGAAAAAAAATCTAATTCTATTGATGATTGATTGTTGATCCGTCCGTTCAGGCAGTCAGCTGATCACCTCATTATTGAACGGCTGATTGATTGATTGATTGATTGATTGATTGATTGTAGTGGGTTCGTTCATTCATTGAATACTGCTGCGGATAGCTTTATTGATTACAGACATCACTGGACCTCAGCAGACTGGGGCTCCGTGTGTGTGTGTGTGTGTGTGTGTGTGTGTGTGTGTGTGTGTATTGACAGAGATCCAGCTTGTATTTTAATATGTTTTCAAAGCCTAAATTTCAGTTTTTAGGGCGGAACTTCCCTTTAAGACTGCCTCACTGCCTCACATTCCAGAGGGGGGGAGGGGCAACACTCAGAAACACAGATGCTGTTACCTGCCAAAGTGTGTGTGTGTGTGTGTGTGTGTGTGTGTGTGTGTGTGTGTGTGTGTGTGTGTGTGTGTGCGCGTGCGTGCTAACATGCTAACACCTCCTTATTATTTAATGGTTTTACCATCAGAGCTCCTAGTAGTGCCCTGTTAGCGTCCTTGGCTAATGGTTGGAGGCCACAGCACCATCACAAATTAAAGATTTACTTTATTTTTCTGCCCTTCAGGGCCACTTCCTGTTTGTCTACAGTACACTGTGTGTGTGTTTATATATATGTGTGTGTGTGTGTGTGTGTGTGTGTGTGTGTGTGTGTGTGTGTGGTTGCTGTGTTATTTCTGTCTGCTGTGTTTACAGTCCTCCTGAGTCTAAACCAAACCGACTCAGTCTGCGGCTTGAATGGAGCTCAACATGCTTTTATTTTGGAGGAACCTCCTGTTGGAGTTGTTTGAGGGGATACCGAAAGTGCTGTGAAGTGTGGTGATGATGGTTTGAATTCGCCTGGTGGCTTATGCCTCCTTCAGACGCCTTCAGATCACATGATGAGTGAAGAGCTGGAGGCTGATCACTGATCAATAAACACTAATATTGACGCTGTTCGATGTTGTTGCTGCTGTGTTGACAGCATGTGTGCTGCGTTTCAACGGCTTCTCTCTGGTCTACCTGCTCCTGCTGCTGCTGCTGCCGCTGCTGCCCGAGCCCAGCAGCTCCTCAGGTGAGGCCACACCTGATCCATAGGATCAATAGGATTGTAGGATCAATAGGATCAATAGGATCAATAGGATCAATAGGGTCCTTAAGATCCATAGGGTCCCCAGGATCATTAGGAACAGTAGGATCCATTGGATCAATAGGATCCATAGGATGGATAGGTGGCTGCTGCTGCTGCTGTGTCTCAGCCTGCTGAACGTGATGTCATTACTGCCAGTAAATAGACCAGACCCAACCTGCCTGTCGGTCTGTGGGGAAGCATCTGCTGCCTGGGGCGCGCGCACACACACACACACACACACACACACACACACACACACACACAGGTGATGACAGGATGTTGCTGCTTCCTGAGGAAGAGCAGGAAGGATGGGGGGCCGTCGGGACTCGGGAGTGTGACATCACTTCCTGTGACAGGAAGCAGCAACATGTCCCGAGGAGTCAAGTGCAGGTAGAGGGGAGGGGGCAGGGCTGGCGGTGATGTCATCAGGCTCCTCCCACAGCGCCGATGGATTTCCAGACAGGAACTGTGTTTGTCCAGCAGGAAGAGCTGGACACTTTGTGACGGCCGCCTGCGTCTGCAGCTTCTCCTTCCTGCTGCTGCAGAGCCTCTTCCAGCTGACCAACCAGCTGACCTCCTCCAGTCAGCTGACCAACCTCACCTGTGAGCACCTGACCATCTGTCTTTTGGTCTGACCTGTCTGTCTGTCTGACTCACTGTTTGTCTGACTGTCTGTCTGTCTGTCTCTCTGACTGACTGTCTGACTATCTGTCTGTCTTTCTTCTTGACTGTTACACTGCCTGTTTGTCTGCATGTCTGCATGTCTGACTGTCTGACTGTCTGTCTGTCTGAATGACTATCTGACTGACTGTCTGTCCACAGGTGCGTCCTGGCAGAGAGGAGTGGCTCAGCTCGGCCTGGTGAGGTGAGAGTGACGACCTGATGAACACACACACACACACACACACACACACACACACACTCACACGTAACTGTCTGGTCACTGGTTCCTCCCACTGGTCTCTCATCTCACCCATCAGTTTGTAGGAGACATCACCAGTCACCAGCCTGAGTGTGTGTGTGTGTGTGTGTGTGTGTGTGTGTGTGTGTGTGTGTGTGTGTGTGTGTGTGTGTGTGTTATTTTGATGACTCAGCTCTCGTAAAGCCAGACGTCCCTTTAAGGTTTTATTGCAGCAGCAGGTTTATTTGAGTCACTTCCGTCCTTCTTCTCAGTGTGTAGACACGCAGTGTGTGATGATGTTGTTGTTGTTGTTGTTGTTGTTGATGTTGTTGTTGTTTGTGTGGTTCTTTCTGGCTGTTGTCGTCATCTGGAGCCGTCTGAACTTTCTGAAGCAGGACGTTGTCACAGCCTTTAAAAAAACACAACCGGCATGACATCTGATCCTGACTGAGTGTGTGTGTGTGTGTGTGTGTGCGTGTGTGCGTGTGTGTGTGTATGTGTGCGTGTGCGTGTGAGTGCGTGCATGTGTGCGTGCGTGCGCAGTGGGAGGCTCAGACTGTAGCCTCTCTGTCTGGACTGTGTGGCTCTGAAAACACCTACACATACAGTTAAATGTGTGTGTGTGTGTGTGTGTGTGTGTGTGTGTGTGTGTGTGTTTAAAAGGTTCTACTGACTTCAGAGTTGAAGCTTTTAATCATTTTCTTTGGTATTTATTACGTTTGAAAAGTTTTACTGATAAAAAAAAATAAATTATTTTTTTCTGATTCTCAAAAAAACATTTTCATTTAAAAAATAAATAAATAAATAAATAAATAAATAAATAAATAAATAAAGAAAGAATTAAATGTTGTCTCTTTGCCTGCCTGCCTATCTGTCTGTCTGTCCCAGCCTGACAGGAAGTGATGCAGGCTCGGCAGTGAGACAGCTCCTCCCAGATGTTGGTGTGTTGGTTGTTGGTCTGCTGACCTGGAGGCTGATTGGAAGACTAAACAGAGATGCAAACGCACAGGTAGTGCACACACGCACACATGCACACACGCACACACACTGTCAGTAGGTAATGAAGCGGCTGTAATCTGTTTACGTCGTCTCCTTGTTTCTCAACAAGGTTTCCTGTCGATTAGACTGAAACTCAGTCGGCTATTTATTAACTGGGAGACACTGATTGGACTGTATGAACACACACACGCACACACACACACAGTCTCAGGTTTCAGGTTCGATCAGTGTTTCAGTCATTTTGTCAAAGTCTGTAAATATGAACCCGAACCAGCAGGAGTCACTCCTCCTTCTGCACCTCCTCCTCCTCTTCTTTCTCCTCCTGCTCCTCCAACCCCTCTTCTTCTACCTCCTGTTCTTCCTTCACCTACTCCCTCTCCTCCTCCTCAATCTCCAGCCTCAGCAGGAGGAGCCACAGGTGCTGGAGGAGGAGCTGGAGGAGGCCCTGGAGGAGGGGCTGGAAGAGGAGCAGACTGACAGCAGGATGCGTCTGATGGCTCAACTGGAGTTTCTGCTCTGCAAAGGCCGCCAGATGTTGTCAGACATGATGAAGACTGGAGGCAAAGTTCTGCTGACGGCCCTGCTGGGGGTCACAGGTAAGACCAGTTCCACCACAGTCCCACCACTAGAGCGAACCAGTTCCACATATCAGTTCCCGTCACTAGTGGCACCAGTTCCACCACCTGAGGTGACCAGTTTCACCACGAGAGAGAACCAGTTCCCCCATTAGAGGGAACCAGTCAAACCACTCAAGGGAACCAGTCAAACCACTAGAGGGAACCAGTTCCCCCATTAGAGGGAACCAGTCACACCACTCGAGGGAACCAGTCAAACCACTAGATGGTTCCATTCATCATTGACTATCTTTTGATGGTTATTTTGACTAACCATGACAAACCCTTGTCGTCCTCTTTCTCCTCTTCCTCCTCCTCCTCTTCCTCTCTTCTGCCACCCTCAGGCATCATGTTTCCGTCTCTCTCCTCCATCCCCTACCTCTTGTGTTTCCAGATGTTGTGTACCTGGTGGGCATGGGAAGGACAGGTCCCTGCGCTTCTTTTCAGAGGTGTTTCCATGATGTCACTGGTCTACTCTTCCTTCCACTTCCTGCTCATCTACTGCTACCAGCTGCCCTCGCTGCAGGAGGCATGGCCTCCAAACTCTACGTCTGCCAGGTAACAAGCCCCGCCCACCTTCACACTCACACACAGTGATGAACAGGAGGGGAAGGTGTCGACAGGAAGAGTAGCGAAGCTATGTAGAGAAATAAAAGCAGTAGTTTAATAGATAATCTGTGGTTTGTTTGGTGTAGTTTATTGTGGTCTGGTCCAGGGTTAGTTTAGTGTTGGGCGCTCTTGTTTAATTTAGTATAGTCTGGATTGTTTTGGCTAGTGTAGGCTAGTTTAGTCTAGGTTAGTCTAATTTAGGTTAGGGTAATCTAGTCTGGACTTGTCTAGGTAAATCGAGGGGAGCCTAGTCTGGATTGTCCTGGCTAGTGTAGACTAGTCTAGTTTAGTTTACCAAGTCTAGGTTAGGGTAATCTAGTCTAGGCTTGTCAAATTTAGTCGAGGGTAATCTAATCTAGTTTAGGGTAATCTGGTCTAAGATTGTCTCAGTCTAGCGTCGTGTAGTCTTGTTTTTTCTAGTCTGGTTTAGTCAAGTGTGGTCTCAAATTATCAAGTGTAGTCAGACCTAGTCTAGTCTAGTCTTGGAATTTCTAGGGCAATCTAGGCAAGTCTAGTTATGTTCAGTCTAGTGTAGCATTATCTAGGGTAGTCTGGGCATGTCTAGTTTAGTCTAGAGTATTCTAGTGTATTCTAGTCTAGTTCAGTCAAATCTGGAATTATCTAGGGTAGTCTGGGCCAGTCTAGGATAATTACGGTAGTCTAGTCAATTCTAGCCTAGTTTAGTTTGGGGTGATCTAGGATTATCTCAGGTAGTCTGGGCTAATCTTGTGTGGGTTGGTCTAGTCTGGCTGTTCGTCAGAAAATATGTGTCTCGCAGTGTGTTCGGCCTGGTCTCACTGGTCTCGCTGGACTGCGCTGCCCCCTGGAGGTTGCAAGTGAACTCTGAGCTGCACTGGTTTCACTTCGGCTGCCCTCTGATGCTGCTGCTGCTCTACAACGCCGTGGCCGGTCTTCTGAGAAACCAGGTAGGTCCTCCCACAGCATCCCGCTATGCTTCGCTCTCATTGGCTAACGGTCGGTACATGTTCCTGCAGCTTATTGGTGGCGCTTTGGGCCAGAATGCAGAGAAGACGGAGTCGATGGCCAGCCAAAGCTATGACATCACAACTGCTACCAGCGACCTCAGCGATGAGGTCATCAGCACGCTGACGGCGGAGACTCGCAGACAGCTGTGGAGGCGGAGTCACCACCAGGTGAGACCACTCAAGTCTCCACCCACAAAGACAATCCGACAGTGACCAACAGTAACCTTCTTCGACCGCAGCCCACCATATCCTCTGCCAATGACAGCCCCTCGGGATCCTTCGCCCCGCCCACCGAGAGCACAGCCCTGGGATTGGACCTTTACCAAACCCCTCTCTACTCCCTCAGCCATTCAGGTAAGTTGGGGGCAACTGAAGGAGTGGGCGGAGGCCTGGGTTTGACCTGAGCCCTTTCTTTTGTTTCTGCCGGAACCAGCAGACACGTTGGAGACCTGCTTGTTTGAGGGAGACGGGTGGGAGGAGCCTGAGGTGGAGGGGAGTTGTGTGGGCGGAGTCAGTGCTGCCTCCATGGCCCTCAGCTTTCTCCTGAAGCAAAGCTACATCTGTGCCCTGATGGCCATGATGGCCTGGTCCATCACCTATGTGTCCTGGCTCACCTGCGTCCTGTTGCTCTGGTCCTGCGTCCTCTGGATGCTACGTGAGCGCCGCCGCTACACACTAGCGTCATCGCCCTGGCTGGTGGTCTACGGAAACCTGCTGGTCCTCCTGCAGTACATCTACAGCTTCCAGCAGGTGCAGGAAGTACCTGGACTCTTCCCGAGGAAGGACGACCTCTGTATGGAGTTAGCCTCCAAGGTACGACAATACTGCTATAGTACTACTGCTACGACTACAGAACTGCAGACAGTACTACTGCTTATACTAAAGAACTGCCAACAATACTACTGTTACTACTACAGCACTGCTGCAGTACTACTGCCCATACTACAACACTGTCAACAGTAAATCTACCTATACTAAAGCACTACTGACAGTACTGCTACTAATTCTACAGTGCTACTGGCAGTACTGCTTATAGCAGTGCTACTGCTGATTTTGTGGAGTTTGTTGACTTACTCCTGACCTTGTTGTTGTTGTTGTTGCAGCTGTTGTGCCTGTCGACCTTTTGGCTGCTGCTGCGCCAAGCGCTGACTGAGAGGAGAGACAGGCAGAGAGACAGACCGCTGTCTAGCATCAGCGTCCACACTCAAGGTGAGCAGGAGTGGAGCGATACTGCGTGTCTGTCTGTCTGCCCGTCTGCCGTCTGTCTGTGTGTTGTCTGTCCATCTGTCTGCCTGTCTGTCTGTCTGCCAGTCTATCCGTCTGTCTGTCTGTCTGTCTGTCTGTCGTCACCATCTGTCTCACCTCCACTTCACCTGTCTGTGGCCCAGGCACCGGCGGCCAGCAGGAGCAGGTGAAGGGGACAGAGCCCTACGAGGAGTGGCTCCTTCTCCGGGGGGGTGTGGCCGGGGGCGGGGCCGTGACAGTGGAAGCCCTGGCCTCTGTGGTAGGCAGGATGTTTGTCAAGTACTGGATCTACGTATGTGGAACCATGTTCTTCCTGGTGAGCTTCGAGGGGAAGGTGGTCCTCTACAAGGTGGTCTACATGGTGCTGTTCCTCTGCTGCGTCGCCCTCTACCAGGTGACCTACGGCACTGCAGCCTCCCTCTCCTGCTCCTGCTCCTCCTGCTCTACTGACCCCTAACTTGAGTTGAACCAGCAAACTCACCCATCTGTCTTTGCCCCTCGGTGCAGTTGAACTACGAGCGCTGGCGTGCCTGGCTCAGGGGCTTCTGGGTAGCCGTGGTGGTCTACTCCATGTTGGTGCTGATCCTGGTCTACACCTTCCAGTTCCCGTCGTCCCCTCACACCTGGAGCTACTACACGGGACTCAGCACTCACAGGTAGAGATCAGGTGACGTGGGTGGGCGGAGTCAGTCTCTCTAAACAGCCTCTGAGCAGCTGTGGTGTCTCCAGGTTGGAGGACGTCGGTCTGGAGAAGTTCTCTGTTCCGGTTCTCTTCACCAAGATCTTCATCCCTGCTGCCTTCCTCCTGGTACCTCACCCCAACCTTCACCTTTCACCCCATCATTCACCTTCTCCCGTCACCCTTTCCCAGCACTCTCACCCTTCAACCTTCACCCTCACCCTAACCCCAACCCTCATCCTTCACCCCCTCCCTACCTGCTCCACCTCCAAGCTCCACTCAGGTGTGTGTGTCTCCAGGTGTGCATCATCCACCTGCATTACTTCCACCAGCCGTTCCTGGAGCTCACCGACCTCAAGACGGTGGTGGAGACTCACAACAGCACCATCACCAGGTAACACACACACACACACATACACACACACACACACATAATCATGTGACCTCAGTGTGGCCCCGCCCCCATCCTCACCCACAGTGTGTGTGCAGGTTGGTCCATTCTGACGGGAGTCTGTTTGACCTGTCGGTGGGCGGAGCCTCGCAGCTGCTGCAGCAGGAAGAGAAGTGGATGAAGGAACAGCAGGAGGTGCAGCAGGAGGTGCAGCAGGAAGTGCAGCAGGAAGTGCAGCGGGAGGAGGAGCAGGAGGAGCAGCAGGAGGAGGACGACTCGTGTGTCTTTAATGCCGACAGTCTTTCCAACCACATCGCTGGTAAAACTGACACCAGAAGTCTCACCTGTCTGTCTCACCTGTCTGTCTCACCTGTCTGTCTCTCCTGTCTGTCTCTCCTCCAGTCTTGGTCTCCTGGAGGCTGGTGGTCGACCGCCTGTCTGTCCTCTTCCTGCGTCTCCTCTTCTCCCTGCAGCAGCTGCAGCACCTCATCTGGTGGCTTCTGGAACTGCACATCGTCAAGATCGTCTCGTCCTACATCATCTGGGTGTCAGTGAAGGAGGTCAGAGTCCATCTGTCTCTCTGCCATCTGTCTGTCTGTAACTTGTCTGTCTGCCACTTGTATGTCTGCCAGCCGTCTGTCTGTAAATCACCTGTCTGCCAGCCATTTTTTCTGTCACCCATTGGTCTGCCACCTGTCTGTCTTCCACCCATCTCACCTGCCTGTCGCCCCCGCCCCGCCCCCTGTGCAGGTGTGTCTCTTCAACCTGCTCTTTGTGCTGTGCGTGGCTGCGTGGCTGCCGTGCAGGCGCTGGCGCCCCCTGCTGGCAGCAGTGTGCACGGTGTGGACCTGCGTGCTGACGGTGTGTAAGATGTTGTACCAGCTCAACATGGTTCAGCCCAGCAGATACTCATCCAACTGCAGCCTGGTAACTAGCTCCACACTCTGTTGCGCCCCCATCAGCTCAGTCTGAAACGTTGCACCATCGCCTTTGTCTTTCATCTGTCTATCTCTCTGACTGTCTGTCTCTCGGTTTGTCTGTCTGTCTGTCTGTCTGTGTTGATAGCCCAGTAACTCAAGCATCGACGTCTCTCACTCCGTTTTGTACTCTGGCCCAGTTGACCCCGCCCAGTGGGTGGGGCTACGCAAAAGTGACGGCAAACTCCTTGAGTACCTGAGGGTGAGTCCTCGGCCATGTAAGGTTGTAAGTTAAAGGTCCCATATTATGTCACTTTTCCACTTCTTAAAATAGTTCTCAAATGTGTAGAAGACCTGTCTGTGACCTGCATTAGTCAAAATTGACTTTGGATCTAATATTTAGATTAGATCTAAATCAGCAAAAAAACGCTCTGTTCAGAACAGGGCACACTTAGGGCGTGTCACTTTTATGTAATGAGCTGCATCCTGCTAGCCTGTCTGTGCAGTGTCACCTGGTGATCTTCACCCTGTTTGCCCTGATGGTGTTAGCCATCCTAAGTTAGTATCCTGCCACCCTGTCTCTGCAGTATAACCTGGTGATTTTAGCGCTGCTAGCCTTTGAAGTGACCATCTACAGACATCAGGAACTCAAGCGTCTCCGCTGCAACAAAGTCCCACCTCCCACCCGAACGCTCTTCCATGACATCACCAGGCGCCATCTGGACGACGGCGTGCTGAGCTGCATCAAGTATTTCCTCAACTACTTCTTCTACAAGTTTGGACTAGAGGTAAGACGCCCCCTAGAGTTGTCAAAACACTGTGATCAATTTCTCAGACACCTTCGTGTTCCCTCTCCTCAGACCTGCTTCCTGCTGGCCGTCAACGTCATTGGTCAGAGAATGGACGTCTTTGCCGTTGGACACGCCTTTGGTCTCATCGCCGTCCTATCACGTCGCAGCAGGAAGTTCATGGCCTCCATTTGGCCAAAGTACTGTTACTTCCTGTCAGGGATGTTGTGTTTTCAGTATCTGTTGTGTATCGGCTTCCCTCCTGCAGCCTGCAAAGGTATGTCAGCTCGCGTGAGCTAGCCATTGCTCCATGCTAAATGCTAGTGTCTGCAAACAGGTTCCTCGGCTATGTGTTGGTCTTACTGTCATGTTTAAAAGAACCAATCAGATCCAACCAGGACCAACCAATCACTGCATTGTTGACCTCTGACCTTTCTGATCCCCCCCAGACTACCCGTGGCGCCCGCCATCCTCACAGGTCGACTCCAACGTGGTCAAGTGGCTTTTCCTCCCTGACCACCTGACTCCGCCCAACTCGCTCTTCCTCCTCTGTGAGCTGTCGTCACCGCCGTCATCGTCGTCATTATCGTCAACGTCACCATCACTCAGGGGATGTCTGAGTCTCTGACAGCCTTTGACCTCTGACCCCCAGACGACTTCCTGCTTCTGCTGGGGGCATCGCTGCAGCTGCAGGTGTTTGAGGAAGAGGAGCAGCCGGCCGTCCGCCTGCTAGCTGGAGACAACTGTGAGCCGGACGACAGACACACCTCCCATCCAATCAAGAGGCTGCATCTCAATGCCGTCCCAGACTTCATGACCTGCAGGTTGGCTCCGCCCACTGCCCCTTCCCCTCCCTCAGCCCCCTCAGTCTGACCATTGACCCCTGGCCCCTGACCCCTGCAGGTCCTACCTGGACATGATGAAGGTCGTCATCTTCAGCTACATGTTCTGGTTCGTGCTCACCATCATCTTCATCACTGGCACCACCAGGTAAAGAGGGCGGGGCCAAAGAAAGCCCAACCCACCGACCAACCAATCAACAGCAGCATAAGTCCAGGATGTGGTTTTCCCAACCTTGTGCTTCCTTCCTGTCCCAGGATCAGCATCTTCTGCATGGGCTACCTGGTGGCTTGCTTCTACTTCCTGCTGGTGGGCGGAGACCTGCTGCTCAAGCCAATCAGCTCCATCCTGCTCTACTGGGACTGTCTGATTGGCTACAACGTCTTCGTCATCACCATGAAGAACATCCTGTCGGTGAGCAGCCCACACCCCCCCTCGTCTGTCTGTCTGCACCTGTCTGTATGTCGCAGCTGTCTGTCTGCTTTTGTCCACCTCTCTGCAGCTGTCTATCTGTCTGCTCCTGTCTGTCTGTCTGTCTGTCTTCACCTGTCTGCCTACCTGCCTGTACCTGTCTCCCTGCCCTTATGTACACCTGTCTGCCTATCTGTCCACTTGTCTGTCTGTCTGTCCGTCTGCCTACCTGCCTGTCTGTCTGCAGATCCTGGCCTGTGGCTTCATCAGGTCGCTGGTGGTGAATCACTGTTGGCTCATCCAGCTCTTCAGTCTGGCCTGCACCATCAAGGGCTACACCAAACGTGAGGGACCACCTGTCTGTCTGCCTGCCTGCCTGTCTCCCTGCCTGCTGACAGGTGTGTGTGTGTGTGTGTGTGTGTGTGTGCTGCAGCCGAGCAGCCGAGCAACAAGCAGTGCGAGCTGCCCAGCGACGAGGCCGGCATCGTCTGGGACGGCGTCTGTTTCTGCTTCCTGCTGCTGCAGCGCCGTGTCTTCAGGAGCCGCTACTTCCTGTACGTGGTGCTGGACCTGCACAACACACAGCTGCTGGCCTCCAGGTACACACACACACACACGAACACACACACGCACACACACACACATTCTCAAGCAGCCTTCTGATTGGCCCGGTGGTGCAGGGGGGCGGAGCTAATTGAGGCGTCCACGGTGAAGGCTGTCCGAGCTCGTCTGGAGGTGGAGAAGACGTCCATGGACCTGCTGAAGAGACAGTAAGGGGGCGCAGCTTCTTTGGGGGGTGTGTGGTCCGGTCCAGTCCAGTGGTGGTTGACCCACTTCCTGTTTCTTGTCTCATTCCAGGATGGAGCGAATCAAGTCTCGGCAGCAGAAGTTCCGCCGAGGAAAAGAGAAGCTGCTGAGTTTGACCCAGGACAGCCACCGTAGCCACGGTCAGTAGCTAGCGCTAGCCGCTGCTAGCCACCGCTAGTCGACCTTACAGCAGCTCCTTCATCTCTCTGCTCCTCTTGCAGGTGAGGAGGCCAGCAGGGGGCAGCAAAAGAACTGGTGGAGACCCTGGGTCAACCACGCCTCCAGTGAGTCATGTGACCACCAGAGCGCCAACTCAGCCGTCTGACTGCCTACCAGGTTGACCGTGTGTGTGTGTGTGTCTGTGTGTGTGTGTGTGCGTGCGTGCGTGCGTGTGTCAGTGGTGAGGAGTGGTGACTACTACCTGTTTGAGACGGACAGTGAGGAGGAGGAAGAGAAGAAACAGGAGGAGGAGAAGAAGGTGGAGGAGGAGCCACCTGAGAAGTCTGCCTTCCAGGTGACCAGCGAGTCTGTCTGTCTGCCTGTCTGTCTGCCTGACTGGACTGTCTGTCTGCCCATCTGTCTGCCTGCCTACCTGTCTGTCTGTCTGCCTGGATAACTGTCTGTCTGTTTGTGTGATTCCTGTCTGTCTGCCTGCTTACCTGTCTGTCTGTCTGACTGCATAACTGTCTGTCTGTTTGTGTGATTCCTGTCTGTCTGCCTGCCTGCATGTCTGACTACATGCATGTCTGTCAGAGTGTGTGACTGCCTGTCTGTCTGTCTGTCAGTTTGTCTATCTGTCAGTTTGTATGACTTCCTGTCTGTCTGTCAGTTTGTGTGACTGCCTGTCTGTCTGTCTGTCTGTCAGTTTGTGTGACAGCCTGTTTGTGTGACTTCCTGTCTGTCTGTCAGTTTGTGTGACAGCCTGTCTGTCTGTCTGTCAGTTTGTGTGACTTCCTGTCTGTCTGTCAGTTTGTGTGACTTCCTGTCTGTCTGTCAGTTTGTGTGACTTCCTGTCTGTCTGTCAGTTTGTGTACCACGCCTGGATCACAGACTCCAGAACAGCCATGAGAGCCCGAAATAACCAAAAAAAACAGTGGAGAAAGAATTTGTTTGAAGGAAGGAGTCGAGAGGAGAAGAGAGGAGGTGAGGAGTCTGTCTGTCTGTCTTTGTGCCTGCCTGTCTGTCTCTATGCTTATCTGTCTGTCTGTCTGTCTGTAAATGAGATGTTCCTCCTCTGAACCTCCGGACTGTGGCTCCTTCTGCTCTGTAGCTGCTGTCATCCAAGTGATGAAAGAGGAGGAGGAGCAGCAGGAGGAGCAGCAGGAAGAGCAGCAGGAGGAGCAGCAGCAGCAGCACGAGGAGCAGGAGGAGCAGCAGCAGCAGCACGAGGAGCAGGAAGAGCAGCAGGAGCAGCAGGAGGAGGAGCAGCAACAGGAGGAAGAGGGACCAGGTAGTGGGTCATGAGAGCTTTGCAGCCTTCGGGGGATGTGGGTGGTGCTCAGCGGCTCCCTCTTGTGTTTCAGACACAGTACTGCGGCGCTTCTCCAACACACTGAGGTTCTGCTCGGTCCTGCTGGCGGCGCTGCTGGACTCTCTGACCTCGTGGCTCCGAGGACTCTGCCAGGAGCACATCGACATCTCCACTGTTCTGAGGATCGAGCGCTGTATGCTGATGCAACAGGCGCGACAGGTGAGTCAGGTCAGGGGCGGGAGGGTGGTATGATGGCGGGGCCTCTTTCGGCCCTTCTCATTGGTCCGTGGGACTGTTGCAGGGAAATCTTCCCACTAGGGAGGCCATCCACGTCTACTACCAGGAACAGATGATGAAGAGCTCCAGAGAGTCCGACCTGGACCACATTACCCATGAGGCTGAGGGGCAGAGTGTGGCCGGAAGAGGAGTTGGTGGAGGAGAAGAAGGAGAAGAAGATGAAGGAAGTTCTTTGGTTCTACTGGACAGGAATGCCTCCCACCCTGAATGCCTTGCTACCAAAACCAGCCTGAGACAAAGACCGAGGCTTTCCAGAATGGGAAGAGTCCAGTCCTGGGAAGATGGAGATACACATCAGACAGACAGGTGGGTCCTGCCCTGCATAGAGACAGGCAGACAGACAGGCAAACGGGCTGAATCATTTTTCATTTTGTGTCTCGTGAACAGCTGTGAAGACTCGTTTCCAGTCCAGATGCGACCTAGTCTGCCCTCCTACAGCTTGGACCTACAGGAGGTTCAGAAGGTTCAGGACCTGCAAGAATTTCAGGAGGTTCAGGACCTGCAGGAGGTTCATGAAGGTCAAGACCTGCAGGAGGTTCAAGATCTACAGGAGGTTCAGGACCTGCAGGAGGACCAGGAGGTCGACGGCTGCAGGAGGTCGGCGGTTCCAGTCCGCTGGCAGGCTGAGTCGAGCGACTTCCTGTGCGACTGGACCTCCACTTCCTTCCTGCCGGAGCCCTGTATTCAGCGCCTGACGGCCAGTGAGCTACTGAGGAATAGGTGAGTGTCAGGTGACCAGGTGAATGTCAGGTGACAAGGTGGTGTCAGCTGACTGGCCATGTGACCTCTGTCTCATGGCAGGACATTCTACGACGAGGAGCTGGAGGCCTCGGACCGGTTCTACCAGGAGCAGCACCAGCTGCTGCAGCTCTGCTATGCCCTCTACAGCATCCTGGCCGCCAGGTTGGTGCAGTAGCTGCTGCTCCCTGCTCAGCTGACCTACAACCTCTGACCTCTAGCTCTGGATCCTGTGGTTGTGCTCAGGTCGGAGACAGTGTGCTACCTGGTGATGGTGCTGAACCACATGGTGTCTGCCAGCTGCCTGACCCTGGTCCTGCCGGTGCTGGTCTTCCTGTGGGCGATGCTCTCCGTGCCCAGGCCCAGCAAGACCTTCTGGATGACGGCCATCATCTACACTGAGGTCAGGACCGCCACCGGGCCGGGCCGAGGGGATCGGACCGGGCCGATCCCGTACTGGGCAGACCCCGTACTGGGCAGACCCCGTACTGAGCCGAGCCCGGACTGGGCCGACCCGCTCGGCAGCCGGACTCACCCGCTCCCCCGTCTGTCCCTCCTCACTCAGGTCACCATTGTCATCAAGTACTTCTTCCAGTTCGGGTTCTTCCCCTTCAACCAGAAGCTGGAGGTGGACAGGTCCAAGCCCTTCCACCCACCCAACATCCTGGGCGTGGAGAAGAAGGAGGCCTATGTCCTGTATGACCTGCTGCAGCTACTGGCCCTCTTCTACCACCGGGCCATCCTCAAGGTACCGCCTCCGGGCTGTGGGCGGGGCTAAGTGATCCTGAAGGTATCAGGGGACCTCAGCAGGACCACGGTTCTTCCGGTTCTGCTAGTTCTGATGGTTCTGCTGGTCATTCTAGTAGTTTTGGTGGTTCTGCTGGTGGTCCTTCTGGTTCTTCCCATTCTGCTGGTTCTGCTGGTGGTTCTGCTGGTTCCAGTGGTTCTGCTGGCTCTGCTGGTTCTGGCTCTTCTCACCTCCTCCTCCTGCACAGTGCCACGGCCTGTGGGACCAGACGGTCGCCATGGAGACGGAGGCCCTCGGTGATCTCTGCCACCTCCAGCCGGGCTCTGCCCACGACCCCACCCCCGACTCTGCCCACCTGGACCAGGAAGATGCGGCTGGTTGGCTTCGTCGCCGAGGGCGGAGACGGACGCAGTCGAGCTCCGTCCACGTGCGCTCTCCTGCAGGTAGACTTGTGAGGAGTGCAGAAGAGTGTGATTAGCTGAGCTGTGGAGGACTGACGCCCCTTCCTTTTCTTCTTCTTTTGCTTCGTCTTCTTCTTCTTCTTCTTCTGCAGGCAGTCTTAGCAGCCACCAGCCCGGCAGGTTCGAGCTGCTATGGGAGAAATTCAGAGAACATTCCATCAGAGCCAGGAACTACTCTGTGAGCAGGTATGCTATGCTAAGCTACCAACACTAGTTTGCGAAGAACCACGAGGCTGAAGAAGAAGAATCTGAGGTTGAAGGCTTGAGGAGGTTCAATGAGACAAATTTGAATTATTTAAAATTGGAACTGGTTTTGAACCGATTGAGGCAGAATGCTGCCCCCTGCTGGTTGTGTTGTGAGCTGCAGTCATTTGTGATGATGTGGTGATTCAGGTGGACGTCCCTCTACCGACCAGTGCTGAACTTCTTCAGGGCTCTGGTCCAGCCCGAGTACAGCGCAGTCACCGATGTCTACGTCCTCATGTTCCTGGCCGACACCGTCGACTTTATCATCATCGTCTTCGGCTTCTGGGCTTTTGGGGTGAAACTCGTCCCACCAATGATGGACAGCTGATTTACGTCCAGTCCTTGGTGCCTCGGGCCCTGACGTCTTCTTCTTCTCCTTCTTCTGTCCCTTCAGAAACACTCGGCTGCTGCTGACATCACTTCCTCTCTGTCTGAAGACCAAGTTCCTGAAGCCTTCCTGGTCATGGTGCTCATCCAGTTTGGTGCGTCCGTCTGTCTACCCATCTGTCTGTCTGTCTGCCCCTCTGTCTTTCCACCTGTCTGTCTCACTGTCTCCCGATGCGTCTCACTGTCCATCTGTTTGTCTCACTGTCCAACCATCCCAACCCTCTGTCTCACTGTCCACTCATCTATGTGCCTGCAGGCACCATGGTGATTGACAGGGCTCTGTATCTGAGGAAGACGGTTCTGGGGAAACTGGTCTTTCAGGTGATTCTGGTCTTTGGGATTCACTTCTGGATGTTCTTCATCCTGCCAACGGTCACCGAGAGGTAACTTCCTCACGGTCCAATCACTGCGTGTCGGAACCACTGTGTGACCTGCAGACACTTGAAACCAAAGTCTGTCCGTTTGCCGGCCTGTCTGTCTGCAGGCGCTTCAACCAGAACCTGGTGGCTCAGCTCTGGTACTTTGTCAAGTGTCTTTACTTTGGGCTGTCAGCCTATCAGATTCGCTCTGGCTACCCGACACGAGTTCTGGGGAACTTCCTGACAAAGAGCTACAACTACCTCAACCTCTTCCTGTTCCAGGGGTGAGTGCAGTACCCTGTGCCAACTAGCCACTAGCCGTGCACAGGTACGGGTAAACTGCGGCCATTTAAGATTTTTAATCTGGCCATCTGAACTTGAAGAAATTATATTTATAGTAAGTAAGTCATAAAATAGATGAATTTCATCCATTTTTTCATTGTTTTAAGAGTCATTTCAATAAAGAGCTAAATATCATGGGGCTTCAAAGATACACACACATATATATTTATTTATTTATTTATTTATATTTTCACTCCCTGTTCCTGTCTGTAGCTTCCGGCTGGTTCCCTTCCTGACGGAGCTGAGGGCAGTGATGGACTGGGTGTGGACCGACACCACGCTGTCCCTGTCCTCCTGGATATGCGTGGAGGACGTCTACGCCCACTGCTTCGTCCTCAAGTGCTGGAGGGAGTCGGAGAAGGTCACTGCTTGTCACCGTCTGCCTTTTTCAGAAGGAAGACTCTCTTCCTAACAGGGTGTGTGTGTGTGTGTGTGTGCAGAGGTATCCTCAGCCGCGAGGACAGAAGAAGAAGCGAGTGGTGAAATACGGGATGGGTGGCCTCATCGTCCTGCTGCTCATCTGCATCGTCTGGTTCCCGCTGCTCTTCATGTCCCTCATCAAGTCTGTGGCCGGAGTCGTCAACCGGCCGCTGGATGTCTCACTCACCATCACACTGGGAGGCTTCCAGGTGACCTGCATGCACCTTCCTCCAAGCTAACTTATCTTACTGACAAGAGAAGGAGGAAATAAAATGCTTTGGCCACACCCCTCGCCAGCCTGGATTGGCTAGTCAATCTGACTATAACTGACTGTAACTCTGGCTAACTGAGTGTAACTCCAAGTGTAACTCCAAGTGTAACTCCAAGTGTAACTCTTCCACAGCCAATCTTCACCATGAGTGCTCAGCAGAACCAACTCAAAGATCTGACTGAGGGCCAGTTCAGTGAATTCAGCGACTCTTACAGCTACAAGCCTGTAGGTTTGGGCAGCAGGGAGGAATTCTGCTCTGTCACTTTGTTTTACGTGTCTGCACTCACACTCTGAATCCCATATCCCAGAGTGCTTTGCAGTTCCTGGAGGCGTACAGTCACGAGGACGTGACGGTGGCAGAGCTTCAGGGCAGCAGCAACTCTCTGTGGACCATCAGCCCCCCCAGCAGGCAGTACCTGGGCCAGGTGCTCAGCCTAGACCACTTCCCTCTGACCGTGTCCTGGACCATCCAGAGGAACCTGAGTCTGGGCGCCAAGGTGGAGCTGGCGTCGGGGAAACATGTGACCTATTTGGACGACGTGACTCGCCTGGATCTCATTCAGCTGCTCAGTGGGACCAGGACACTTCCTGTGTGAGTCCTGGGGATGGGTGGGGGGGTGGGGGGGGGGGGGTGGTCCTAGAATCTGGCCTGCCAAATAATGCCACTGACTCCAGCAGAAAACTGATGTTTTCAATCAGATCTCTCAAATTTTCTCCCGGATTTTCAGGGTGATACGAGGCGTTCTCCCGTCTTTCATCCGAGCTCCGAGCGACTCCAACGCCAAACCCATCGAGCAGCTTTACACAGGTGACACGCACACACACACACACCTTGACCCTTGACCCTGACACTTGGCTGTTTTTGTTTTTAATGGCACCACAAACAAAGTGTTAGCCGACGTCAAGTAGAAGGAAAAAGTGTTTCATGATGACAAACTAACTAGTTCAGTCATCATGTGGCCTTCCTTGTCTAATCAGATGGCCAGTACAAGGACATCTTACTGGCTTTGGAGCGCACAACCAATAGCAGCAGAGAGATCCAGGAGTGGTGGATCGTCGACCAACCCGTCGCCAGTCTGCTTCCAGAGGGCGGAGCCAGCATGCTGAGTGACAGGAGGGAGGCGGGGCTCCAGCTCCTGGTGTTCAGTGACAAAGTCAGCCCCCCCAGTCTGGGCTTCCTGGCCGGATACGGGTACGTACAACGCCTGCAGCGGCGGCTAGTGTCCACCGGGTAGCGGTCACGCAGCGCTGACCCTTGGTGCCTCTCTGCGCTCCCCCCCAACCCCCCCACAGCATCATGGGACTTTACGCCTCGGTGGTCCTGGTGATTGGGAAATTTGTGCGGGAGTTCTTCAGCGGGATCAGCCACTCTATCATGTTCGAGGAGCTGCCCTGCGTCGACCGCATCCTCAAGCTCTGCACCGACATCTTCCTGGTAGGGCTGCTAGTTAGTTAGTTAGGGTTAGGGCTATTAGTTAGTTAGTTTGTTAGAGTTTGGAGTATTAGTTAGTCAGGGGCATTAGTTAGGGTTATCAGTTACTTCCTGGGTCATCTTCCGGTAGGGCTATTAGTTAGTTAGTTAGTTAGTTAGGGTTATGGGTATTAGGTAGTTAGGTGTATTAGTAAGGGTTAGGGGTACTAGGTAGTAGAGTTAGGGTTGGGGGCATTAGGTAGTTAGGGGGAATTAGTTACGGTAATTAGTTATTTGGGGTTATTAGTTATTGTGAGGGTTATCAGTTCGGGTTGGGTTATTAGTTAAGGTTGTTATTTAGTTTGGGCTACTAGTTGGGCTTATTAGTTAGTTGGGGTTATTAGTTAGTTAGTTACTTCCTGGTCTAGCCCTCAGACTGGTGGCAGACTCCACCCCCTGACCAACCCCTCTGACCGACAGCTCTGTGTTGCAGGTGCGAGAGACGGGAGAGCTGGAGCTGGAGGAAGAGCTGTACGCCAAGCTGATCTTCCTCTATCGATCTCCAGAGACACTGATCAAATGGACCAGACGCTGAAGATCCTTCCAGGGATTTTGTTCACAAAAGGACCAAAATCCAGACACTCATTCCAAAGCTTTGAAGGAACTTGAGTTCACGTGTTCACCAATCAGAGGAGATGAAATGTGTCTGGATACTCAGCGTCACCAGGTACCTGTGGGCGTCCCCTTGGGGCAGAGGTGCTGCCCCCTTCTGTGAATGTGGATGAGCTGCAGCGTTTTATCGCACCCTGGAAAAACCTGGAATTGTTTGAGTGGAAACCGGAGAATCCTTCCACAGTTTGTGTCAGTCAACCCTGCCGTTGTGTCTTTAGAATGTGAGAAAAGAACAAGCTTGACCCTTGACCCTGTCACTGTCGTCTTCTTTCAAGTGTCGGACATCCTAGGAACTGAACCTCACCTAATTATGATAATAATAATAATAATAATAATAATAATAATAATAATAATAATAATAATAATAATGATGATAATAATAATAATAATAATAATAATAATAATGTTTAAGATGGAGTGGGATTGGGACCAGCAACCCTCAGTTGTTGCAGTTTCTCCATCAGGACTATTAAAGGCTCATTCTGTCATCCCGTCAGCTTCTTTTTGCTGTTGATGGGGTGAAATATGATGTGATCACAGAAGCAAACACACACTGGAGCAACACAAAGTGAGGTTGTGGGCTGTAAGAGTCTTAATTTCTCTGTACAACTGTATTTGACATGTCCTTTCATTTATAACGTATAGTAGGTTCCAGAAGTTTCTTTTGTGTCGGTCTGACGGCCAAAAATCTACGTTTCTACACTCGTTGGTCCGTTGGCGACACCCAGTGGTGACTTTGGGTAAAGAATGACTGAAGCTAAAAATGTAAAAATCGAAATATTAATTTACAATAAACATGTTGCCAAGGAAACAAACATAAAGTGCAACCACATAAAGTTAACAACACATAAATGTTAGTACAATAAAAAATAAAAATAAAATAGACATTAGAATATAATAATATAACGTGACAATGCCAGAAAACATTAACATAAAGTTAAAAAAACAACAACAAGGTGTGTAGTGCAAATATAATGTGTGGGTGTGTGTGTGACTTTTGTGCTAGAAAAACGCGGCAGGCCAGCATTTTCGGTAATGGGGACTACTTCAGCTCCGCCCCCTCTCTGTCTATGACGTGTTTCCTGTTGTGCCGGGGTTCACGAGTCTGACCATAAAGAAGTTGCTGCTGTCGGTCACCGCCTCCCTCGTTCCCTCAGTCGCGATTAAAGCCTCACAGTCGTGGAACCCAGAAAGCCTTTCATCGATCTCTGGACCAAAGTCGAGAACTCTGCCGCCTTTTGGGTATATTTTTGTTCGTGTCGTATCGCGAGACTCGGCTGTCAGCTGCCCCTTTCTTGTGTTTTTAGCCGTGTCTCTAAAGCAGTTAGCAGTGCGGCTAGCCACCACCATCCAGCCACCAGGACCTCAAACTGTAGCGGTGAACATGGAGAACGCAGGAGTGACAGCAGACACGCCCAAGGTAGACACCCTGTCTCTGCCTTGTTATGTGATTCGTTTTAGTGTGTGTCGTTTGTGTCAGTTTTGTCGGATTCGCAGATTCCGGGGCTACGGAACATTGAACAAGTGTTGTCCCGTGAGCAGTGACGTCATGTACTCGAGCTGGACGTGTCCGAACATGTCCCTGTGTGTGTGTGTGTGTGTGTGTGTGTGTGTGTGTGTGTGTGTGTGTGTGTGTGTGTGTGTGTGTGTGTGTGTGTGTGTGTGTAATGCTCATAAAGGTTATGGAAACAATTAGCAGCGACGCTAAAACTCTGTTTGTCTGTGTGTGTGTGCGTTCGTGTGTGTTCCGTTGGCAAATAAATGTGTGTGAGTCATTGTCCATTCACGCAACTTCAGTGAAAGTGTATTTTGTGACGTCGCTGTTAGCTCCACCAGCTAACAGGTGATTGGCGATGGTGATGATGTTTGTGTGCTCTCACAGGGCCCCTGGGGGTCGGTGACGCCGGCGGCCCCGCCCCCTCCCCTTGCAGACGTCATGAGCGAGGAGCTGGCCAGGCAGCTGCAGGAGGAGGACGTCAGCGGTGGCTTCCCTTCACTCTCCCCGTGAGTTCACCCGCCGACCACTGACCTTTCCGACCCCTCCCATTCCACACCCCCTGACTCTACCCTATTCCTCCCCGCTAGCCCCGCCCCCGATCTGCCGCCGGCCGACGATGCGTCTGAGACCACCAGCGACCTCATGCTGGCCCAGATGCTGCAGATGCAGTTCGACCGTGAGTTTGACGACCAGCTGCGGCTCGAGGAGAGGAAGTTCAATGGCGACAACAAGGGTGCGTCTGTAAACTACACACACACACACACACACACACACAAGTAGTGTTGTTGTCACTATTATCAGTATTTTTTTTTTGTTTTTCTAGTTGTTGTTGTCATTGTCATTTTTGTTGTCGTTGTTGCTGTTGTTATTTTCGTTGTTGTCACTGTTGTTTTGGTCGTTGTCGTCGCTGCTGCTGTTGTCGTCGTCATGATTCTCCTCCTGCCGTTGTCGTCCCTCAGTGTCCATCTCCTTTGAGAACTACCGCATGGTCCACCCGTACGAGGAGAGCGACAGCTCCGAGGACGAGGTCGACTGGCAGGACACCAGGCATGACCCCTACAGGGCAGGTACAGTACTACCAGCAGCCATGGAAGCAGCTAGCAGTGACGCCAAAACTTACTCGGTGCGTGTGTGCATGCGTGTGTGTGTGTGTGTGTGTGCGACATGGCGTGGCAGAGCGGCCCCAGGCGGCACCGCGGCGAGGCTTCAGCGGGAAGGGCAAGAACATCACCACCAAACACGACGAGGAGGTCTGCGGCCGCAAGAACATGGCTCGCATGGACAAAGTGAGCAAACTGCAACCACCACGACAACCTGGAAGGCAACGAGTTTCACTGCAAGTTGCTGCGTCTTTTACCTCCACCACCCCCCCCCCCCATCTCCTCTCCCTCCAGTTTGCTCCAGGATTCCTGGTGGGTGATGGTGTGCAGATGGACCTGAAGCTCTCCAACCAGGTCTTCAACTCTCTGAAGCAGCACTGCTACAGTGAGCAGCGGCGCAGCGCCAGGCTGCACGAGAAGAAAGAGCATTCCACCTCTGTACGTGTGCCACGTCGTGTGGACGCCACACCACCAGCGATTATTATTTTTTAATTTTTTTGGCTTTGACCAGATGTGCCACACACAGTGTTAATCTGTAATGCCCTCATTTCTTAAACTCCTGTCTTTTGTTGAATTTTATCATGCAATAGTCACTCTGAACTTTTCTTGCACCAGACAAATAACCCAACAACTAAAATTAAACTGAAACTAAGCTTTTTTGAAAATATAGAAACTAATGAGAACGAGTAAACGCACGCTAAAGACTCATTAAAACAAACTAAATTGTAGGGGAATTTGTCAAAAGGAAATAAAACTGAACTAAAATGAAAAATACAAAGCTATTATAACTGCACCACACACACGCATGCTCACTGTGTTAGGAGGACCTCACTAACATTGCGCCCCCTGGCTTCAGGAACAAGCGGTGGACTCTCGCACTCGCCTGCTGATGTTCAAGATGGTCAACGCCGGCGTGTTGGAGAAGATCAACGGCTGCATCAGCACTGGCAAGGAGTCAGTGGTGTTCCACGCCGACGGGGGCAGGTGTGTGTGTGTGTGTGTGTGTGTGCGTGTGCGTGTGCGTTGTCTTGTGTTGTGTTGCTATTGTTCGATTGAATCATTATTTAGCTGGTGGTAGAGATTCACATTGTGTGTGTGTGTGCGTGTGCGTGTGTGTCCAGGCTGGAGGAGCACCCCGAGGTTGTGGTCCCGGACGAGGTGGTGCTCAAGGTCTTCAAGACGACGCTCAATGAGTTCAAGAACCGCGACCGCTACATCAAGGACGACTATCGCTTCAAGGAGCGCTACAGCAAGCTCAACCCCCGCAAGATCATCCGCCTGTGGGCCGAGAAGGAGAAGTACAACTTGGCCAGGTGCGCTGCGGCCGCTGCCCCCCTGCAGCCCCCTGCTGGGCTCTGCTCTCCATTTGCTCGATTCAGCCGATTGGAGAGATTTGGGTGTTTTTAGTTGTTGTTGTTGTGCAGGATGAAGAAGGCGGAGATCCCCTGTCCGGAGGTGGTGCTGCTGAGGAAACACATCCTGGTGATGTCGTTCATCGGCAAGGACCATGTCCCCGCCCCCAAACTCAAGGACGTGAAGCTGAGCAGCGAGGACATGAAGAAGGCCTTCTACCAGGTTCTCTATGTAGGTGCTGCCACACGGGTACTTGTGGAGGTGGGGGAGGTGGAGGAGGAGGGGCTTGTACTCATCTAAGTCGTGTGTGTGTGTGTGTGTGTGTGTGTGTGTGTGTGCAGCTCATGCAGCAGATGTACCAGGAGTGTAATCTGGTGCACGCCGACCTCAGCGAGTACAATATTCTGTGGCACGAAGGAAAGGTAGGAGGAGGTGGAGAAGGAGGAGGAGCGGGAGGAGGAGAAGGAGAAGCTTGTAGTGTGTTCTTCAATTTTCTGAGGTGTGTGTGTGTGTGTGTGTGTGTGTGTGTGTGTGTGTGTGTGTGTGTGTGTGTGTGTGTGTGTGTGTGTGTGTGTGTGTGTGTGTGTGTGGCAGGCGTGGCTGATCGATGTGAGCCAGTCGGTGGAGCCCACCCACCCCCATGGCCTGGAGTTCCTCTTCAGAGACTGCCGCAATGTCTCCACGGTAAACAGGCCAACTTCAAATTTCATTTCCAAGAGCCGCCGCTTTGTGATGCTCAGTCTCGTTTCTTGAGGAGGTCTCACAAACTGCACAAACAACACAAAGACGTACATTCCAAGGGTACACAAAACACATTGCTCTCCCGCTTCCGCAGCTTCACACCCCACCACATGGCAGCTTCTTAAAATAACATGTTTACAGCACATATATGCACACATGCCTCCACATGGGCACAAATAGCAATACAAATACGCATCAAAATGAAGCATCGGGTCTGTGTGTGTATGTGTGTGTGTCAGTTCTTCCAGAAACGAGGCGTCAGCGAGGCCATGAGTGTCTACGAGCTCTTCAACGCCGTGAGCGGCCTGAACGTCCCTTTCAATGAGGAGAAGGAGGAGGAGTTCCTCACTGAGGTGGGCGGAGTCAGTGGTGGGAGGGGAGGAGTCAGCAGCGGTGGCGGCAGCCACTTGGAGCTGCTTCTCATGGCGCTAATGACGTGTGTGTGTGTGTGTGTGTGTGTGTGTGTGTGTGTGTGTGTGTGTGTGTGTGTGTGTGTGTGTGTGTGTGTGTGTGTGTGTGTGTGTGTGTGTGTGTGTGTGTGTGTGTGTGTGTGTGTCAGATCATGGTGCTGGAGAAGAGGAACGAGGACCACGTTCAGAAGAGGAAGAAGAAAAGCTTTGCGGTGATGCTCGAGGACGGCGGCCCGCCGCTGCAACCTGACTCTGATGATTAAGCCCCGCCCACCCACCCCATCACTCTCTCTGTCTCTGATCGTCGGAGGAAGATGCACACACACACACACACACCCGCCCGCCCTCTGACTTGTCTCGAGGTGGGACGCTGCAGCTGCAGCGCCCCCTGCTGGCAGCGGCGGCGACAGGAGAGCTTCCAGAAGGTTCCACGACGGTGCCACCACGCTGTTGTATTTCCCTGAGAAACTCTTCTGTGATTATTTTTTTTGGGGGTGAAGTTGAATGAGATGAAATTGTGGAGGCTGCAGGATATTTGTGTTGCATTCACTGTGAGAACAATGGTACTTAAAAAAGTAACACGGCGTTCTCGCTAATTATCATGACATTATTTGACTGGATCTTTTGTTGCATGTAATACGTCTTGAGTGCACTTATATTTTTATTCATAATCAATGAAATCAAAGTACAGCAGAAGGGGGGAAATATGGTTGAATCACAGTTGAGTTTTCAGCCCTGGAATCACCTCACACATGAACATATGAAGACTTGGTGAAATGTCACATTTCAAAATTTAAAGTGCTAAAAACCAGAAACGATGATTTGTGGATGGAATGAGTTCTTCTCACAGTGTATGATTCTACTGTCTATTACAGACGTGGAAATAATTAAATAAATAAATAATGAAAATAATGTCTTTTTTTTTTTTCTTGCTGAACTAAATTTAACCCTCGGCGAAAACTTTCACGTGACAGTCAGCCCGCCTTGTCATATGACGAGCCTCCCCCAGCGCAAGTGTGCGAGTGAGCGGCGCCGGCTAAAAACACTCTACTTCCGGGTTTGGTTGTTTTGGCTGGCGGCGGACGGAGGCTGGAGACTGGAGGTCGACCTGCCGCCAGGATGAGCGAGGAACACTACTTGGAGCTGTGCGACGGCCCCGTGCACTTCGAGCACGCGTCGAGCGTCAACAACGTCTTCTTCGACGAGGCGAACAAGCAGGTGAGCTGCTAGGCTAGTTAGCATCTGCGCGGATGGCTGCAGTCGGTGTTGCGTCCCGACTGGTTTCCGATTTAACTGGTTTCCTTACCGAACAGCTGCATATGTGCTCGGCACAAACTCTTATGTGATTTTTTGATTTTTGTTGGAGGAGGTCGAGTCCAACTTAACGCAAATATATATATATATTTTTTTCATTTGTTTTTTTAAATGTCACGAGTACGTCGCGCTCATTTTCGCTGTGGTAGATGTGGGCTGCGAATTTCAACTCGCCGGTAACATGTTGTGCATGTTTGTGAATTTGTGTAGAATGTGCTGACGGCGGCGCAACACATCTGCAGCTCTTCGGCAAGGAAACCAGTTAATTCGCAAACCAGTCGGGACACAACAGCGGCCAGCGGCTGCTCAGGGCCGAGAAACGACATTTAGCGACACCAGGGTGTCAAACTCAAGCATCCTTCCTTCAGTTAGAACAGCGAATCTTTTTATACGGACCCCAAACAAGTTTTGCCTGAACACTGAATATGGAACAAGTTTCCTTAATACTATACAATAAATGAATTCATATTGCACACATGCAAAATCGTATTTCAATTTCAATTTAAAAAAAACAACAAAAACAGACAAAAACACATCAAAATAAATCAAATGTGAATAAAAATCGTATGCATCTTTTATTTGCAGCCTTCTGATTTAACTTTCAACAGTAACCCTTTTCCACGGGCTAATAATAGATTTAAACATAAAATAATAATAATCTAATTAACTAGTAACCTTCAATGAACGTGCAGTCATTCAAGCCCCGGCCTTGGAGTAGCAAGGAAAAGTGCATCAAGAAACTGTTACTTATAGCCTGTTAAAGTAAGTAGTCTACCGCAACACCAGCAGAGCATTCTGGGATTTGTAGTATTAGCGGTACATGTACGCTATTGAAGCGCCAGCTCTAGCATTGATTTTTTTTTTTTTTTTATATCGCCCCGTGGGCCAAATATGATTACACTACTGGCCAAGTTTGGGTCTGAGTTTGACACTTCATGTGTTATTGATGTTGTTGTTTGTGTCTGCAGGTGTTTGCGGTGCGTTCAGGCGGAGCCACGGGGGTCGTGGTCAAGGGTCCCGATGACAAGAGCAGCGTTGCCTTCAGGTAACCTTGGGGAAAAAGCCCCTTGTCACCGAAAGTCAGAACAGCGGGTGAAAAACATGAGTGTTAATGTGTGCATGGTCCTCAGGATGGACGACAAAGGGGAAGTCAAGTGCATCAAGTTCTCCATCGGGAACAAGATCCTGGCGGTGCAGAGGACCATCAAGTCCGTGGTGAGTTGGCCGACCAATCAGAGCACGGCGCCGTCTCCTCCGGGTCGTGCAGCATCCAGTTTGAGGTGTTTTTGTTTCTGGTCTCTGTAGGATTTCATCAACTTCATCCCCGACTTCCCTCACACCGAGTTCTCCCAGGAGTGTAAGGTACACACTCGCTCTTCTTCTGCTGTCTTCAGGCTGGGAGCTGCAGAGCCTCTTCAGAAGGTGCCTTGTTGTTTGCTTTGTTGATGTGGTTTGTGTTCCAGATGAAGAACGCCAACGTCCTGGGCTTCTGCTGGACCAACTGGAATGAGATCGTCTTCATCACCGACCAGGGCATCGAGTTTTACCAGGTGAGCTTGACCTCCTAATGAAGCTGAGATGAAGGTTGAGGGATCAACTTTATTATTATATTTTGTATTCATTTATTATTTTTTTAAATCTTTTATTTATGTTAGGAATAGGTGCATAATTTCTAGTCTGTTTTTGTAAATAAAATGTGATTGTAAAAATCTTCTTCTTCTTCTTCTTTCTTCTTCTTCAGGTGTTTCCAGACAAGCGCAGCCTGAAGCTGCTCAAGAGTCAGAACATCAATGTCAACTGGTACCAGTACTGTCCAGAGACGGCCGTCATCCTGCTGTCCACCACCGTCCAGGGCAACGTCCTGCAGCCCTTCACCTTCAAGGTGGTTTTTCTCCTCCTGCTCCTTTTCCTCACCCTCTTCTCCCTCCTCCTCCTCCTCCTGATGCTCCTGCTCTGTCTCCTCAGAATGGAACCATGTCCAAGATGACCAAGTTTGAGATCGAGCTGCCGGTCGTCCCCAAGCCAGCCAAGCTGTGTCTCTCAGAGAGGGACATCGCCATGGCAACCATGTCAGTGGCAGCCACCACGTCTTTTTTTTGTTAGCTTAGCACGTAGCCTCACTCACTTTCTGTGTGTGTGTGTGCCTCTACAGATACGGACAGCT
Organism: Nelusetta ayraudi; assembly: GCF_046127955.1. NCBI lineage: Eukaryota > Metazoa > Chordata > Actinopteri > Tetraodontiformes > Monacanthidae > Nelusetta > Nelusetta ayraudi. The sequence goes on from NW_027466216.1 coordinate 29,284, forward strand.
GTTTGTCATGTACCTGAAGCATCACTCCAGAGCAGCCAACAGCCCCAGTGCAGAGGTGGTGCTCTACCACCTGCCCAGGTACACACACACACACACACACACGGGTAGCAGACAGTTGTTGTGACTGGAAATAGTCACTGTTGAAACACTGTGAACTCAATCTGTGTGTATGTGTGTGTGCGTGTGTGTAGGGAGGGTGCATGTAAGAAGAGTCACGTGTTGAAGTTAAACACGACGGGCAAGTTTGCTCTGAACATCGTCGACAACCTGGTGGTGGTTCATCACCAGAGCACACAGGTCAGCACACACACACACACACACACACACACACACACACACACACACACACACACACACACACACACACAAACTTAGCATGATTGTGTGTGTGTGTTCCAGACGTCCCTGATCTTCGACATCAAGCTGAAGGAGCCCGACTGTGCCGTCAACACACACCAGCCGGTGCTGCCGGCCCGCTCCATCCACCCCTACAGGATCCCTCTCTCTGGTATACACACACACACACACACACACACACACACACACACACACACACACACACACACACACACACAGCGGTGTTGACTCTTCACTGTGTGTGTCCCTCAGGTCCAGCCGTCGTCGCCTCTCAGCCTCCAGCCGCCTGTCAGCTGTGTATCCTCTTACCTGTGTGTGTGTGTGTGTGTGTGTGTGTGTGTGTGTGTGTGTGTGTGTGTGTGTGTGTGTGTGTGTGTGTGTGTGTGTGTGTGTGTGTGTGTGTGTGTAAGAGAAGCACAATACACAGTTAGTGGAAGTGACCTTTGACCTCTGCTGCAGACTCCTCCTCCTGGAGTGTCTTCCAGCCGGACATCATCATCAGTGCCAGTGAAGGTGAGGAGAGGAAGGAGGAGAAGGGGGACGTCTTCATCAGCTCATGTTGAATACTTCTAATGTGTGCGTGCGTGCGTGCCAGGCTACCTGTGGCACCTGCAGGTCAAGTTGCCGCCAACGGTCCACCTGCTGCAGGACAAGGGCAAGCTGATGGACTTCCTGTTGCGCAGGAAGGAGTGCAAGATGGTCATCCTGTCAGTCTGCTCACAGAGTAGGTCCCAGCGTGTGTGTATTTGTGAGTGTGTGTGTGAGTCATGTGAGCTTAGCACCTTCTATTATCTTAGCATCGAAGCTAAAGAAAGGCTATGGTAACAGCTGCTGTTACCATAGCCTTTCTTTAGCTTCGATGCTAAAAAAAAAGGTTACAGAAGTAGTTAGCGTCAATGCTAAAACTCACAGTGTGTGTGTTTGTGTGTGTGTGTTATTGTGTGAAGTTCTGGACGGCGGCTGTGGCGGCGAGCAGAGCAGCCTCCCCGTGGTGGCCACCGTCTTTGACAAACTCAACCAGGTGTACAAAGAATACCTGGAGGCGGAGCAAAGCTACAACGCTGTGAGTCGCCCTGTGTGTGATTCCTGAGGTGTGTGTGTGAGTGTGTGTGAGTGTGTGTGTGTCCTCACACGCTCTTGTGTGTGTCGTCTCCCTCCTCCAGGCGATGGAGTCGGGCCCCAGTCGAGGGAACGCGGCCCAGAAGCGGCCAATCAGAACTCAGGCTGTCATCGACCAATCAGACATGTACACACACGTCTTGTCGTCATTCACAGAGAATAAGGTACACACACACGCACACGCACACACACACACACAGAGCAATCGTTTCATTAACAAAATTTGAGCAAAAAAAAAAAATGGACCCTGTATTCTTCAAGAAGGGAGAAAGGTTAAAAAAAAACAAACAACTCATGCTTTACTGGAAGTGACATCATCAGCTGACCTGCTGTTCATTGATTGATTGATTTTTCAGGGTGTTTCTCACAAGTTTGTCATCGCCGTGCTGATGGAGTACATCCGCTCTCTCAACCAGTTCCAGATCACCGTGCAGGTCAGCCCAGCCCCCCTCCGTGTGTGTGTGTGTGTGTGTGTGTGTGTGTGTGTGTGTGTGTGTGTGTGTGTGTGTGTGTGTGTGTGTGTGTGTGTGTGTGTGTGTGTGTGTGAGATGATTGACAGGCGGCCCCTCTCTCCTCAGCACTACCTGTACGAGCTGGTGATCAAGACACTGGTGCAGCACAACCTCTTCTACATGCTGCACCAGTTCCTGCAGTATCACGTCCTCAGTGACTCCAAGCCGCTGGTGAGTCACAGGCTCCGCCCCCTCCCCCGTCACATCCAATCACAAGCTCTGTTTCATTTTAAGTTGAAGTGCAAAATAGACAAGGAAGTTGTGTGTGTTGCAGGCTTGTCTGCTGCTCTCCCTGGAGAGCACCTACCCCCCCGCCCACCAACTCTCCCTCGACATGCTGAAGGTAACACACACACACACACACACACATGCACACGCTGTGAACAGAACATGTGCAACAAGAGTGTGTGTGTGTGTGCAGCGCCTGTCGACGGCCAACGATGAGATCGTGGAGGTTCTTCTGTCCAAGCAGCAGGTTCTGGCGGCGCTCAGGTTCATCCGCAGCGTCGGTACGTCTCTGCCGCCCCCCGCTGGCTGATCAGTAGCGGTAGTGAGTTTAGCAGTGACTGTGAGCTCCTCCCTGTCCGGCCACCAGGGGGTCATGATGGCGTGTCGGCCAGGAAGTTCCTGGACGCGGCGCTGCAGACGGGCGACCGCATGCTGTTCTTCACCGTCTTCCGCTGCTTCCAGCAGAGGAACCAGCGGCTGAGAGGAAGTCCCGCCTTCAACCCCGGTCAGGACACACCCACCACAATCCACCCCTTCCTCCTCCCCCTCCCCACACTCTCAACACTGTGTGTGTGTGTGTTTTTGCAGGAGAACACTGCGAGGAGCACGTGACCCACTTCAAGAAGCTGTTTGGGGACCAGGCGCTGATGAAGGCGTCCACTGTCTGAGCCCCGCCCCCTCTCCAGGTTCTGCCCCCTACCCTCACAGGACGCACGCGATTGGTCAGCTGCCTTCCTGCCTGAGACGACGGGAAGCGTCGCAGCAAAGCTGCAGGAAGAAGGAAGTAGTCCTGTCCTGGTGGAGCAGCCGCTGCTGCTGATTGGCCCGTGACCTCAGTGGCCTCAGCCAACTGGGAAACTGAAAGAAAAATGCAGCTAAATGTCCCTGAGGTGCCCCCAGTGGTCCTCAGCAGGGAAACACACTGCTGCACATTATTCCGACTCTTTCCAACTTGTTTTATTTTTGAAAAGTCTCATATTTCTGAATCTATGCTGGAAGCTTTTATTTTGAAAATAAAACTGACTTTATCTTGTAAAAATGCAACTCTCTTAAAGCCTGAACTGTATAAAAATACGAGTTATATCGATAGCAGTAATAATAATAAAAGACGGACCAAGCTCACTGTGTGGTGCCTTCACAAAAAAAACACCCTCCTCCTGACCTGCAGGATGGAGTTCACCGTTCTGACCAGCAGGGTGCAGTATTCCTACGTCCATCCGGATCTGCAGGGTGCAGTTCACCCTTCTATCCAGCAGGGGGCAGCGTCCTGACTGACCAGCGGAATACACTGGCTGCACAACCTGATCGCCTGGAGCCTCACTGGGCATCACCACTGGTCTGGAGTGGCGTATTAAATAAATAAATAAATAAAATGAATAAATAAAATAAAGGTCCTTCTTTTTGGTATTTTCTATTTGAACGTTTAAGCCTTTAATCAGCCAACAAGACGGACAACAGCCAGAAAAAAGAAATCCTTGAGTCACTTAAAGTTGAGTGTGTTTTTTGGTTGAGTTGGCGGTGAAAGCAGCAGGTGACCCCTAATCAGCTTAATGAGACGCACCTGTTTCCTGAGTCACTCTGACCTTTAAAAGGACGGAGTGACGCCTCACTTGCCTGCTTAGCTGTTCAACAAGATGGAGAGGAAGAACCAGCACCGAGCAACTGACTGACTACCTACCTACTTGACTAGCACCGAGCTAACTGGCTACCTAGCACCGATCAACTGACTGACTGCCTACCTGCCTAGCACCGAGGTAAGTGGCTAACTAGCACCGAGCTACCTCCACACCTGGCTGGCTGTCTTGACCGCAGGCTAACAGGACACGCTCACCGGGAGGAGGCCTGGAGGAAGAGCCAGGACACGCTGCAGTGACTGTCTCTGGGCTGGCCTGGGTGGGAACGCCTCGGGACCCGCCGGAGGAGGTGACTCGGCCCAGGGTCGTCTGGCCGTCTCTGCTGAGGCCCCTCAGCCCCGCCACCCGACTCGGATAATGCGGCAGAAGAACAGCTTGCTGTATGTGATACAAAATCTATTAATATACGTCTACATGTTTGTATTATACCTCGTACTCGTGCGTCTTTCTGTATGTCTACATTAATATATTTATACATTTCTCTCGCTCACTCATTCTGTTTGTATTTCCTTCTCACCCCACCTGCTCATAGGCGGATGACGGCTCTGGAGTCTGGATCTGCTCTGCTCGGCCACCGTCGCACCTGGCTTGCTCTGGGGGCCCAGTCCAACATCTCGTCGGTGAGTGGTTCTTTCTTTTCGGCCATCACACCGTTTCTTAAGTTTAGTAAAGCTGAGAAAATAACTGTTGAACAGAACCTGGTTGAGAAAAACTGCGGAGATTTGAAGCAGCAGTCCTGGCATTGAGAGGCCATGTTTCCCTGTACTGTCCTTCAGGTGCTCACCACAGTGAGGGAGTCGCTGCAGAGAAAAGTGTGGACGTGTTGTCTTCAATGTTTTTCTTCCTGATGTGATGATGTGGTGATGTGCACATCAGCCAGAGGGCGCTCAACCCCCTCAATGTCCTGCAAGTTTACTGTCACACAAATGCCACAGTTTCATGCCACGGTCTTTGCTCCATCCTGCAAAGCTTTTCTTTCTTTAGATCAACACAGTTGACCATCTCTTTGTGTGTGCATTGAAACTATTGTGGGAATGACTCGTCGACTCCCGTTGATGAATCTTGCACTTGGTATCAAGTCGTCGCTAATGGTGCAACAGGACACGGTAACAGAGCTCCAGGGCTGCTCTGCTGGAGAGGTTTGAAGCTGTCTTGTTTTTCACTGACTGCTGGCGTGTGTCACTCATGGAGGGATGCTGCTTTGCATTTGAAGGTAACACACAATGCAGTCACCTAGCAGCCACAACCTGGTCATATTCATGCTGGATCAGTGGAACTGATTTTGGTCCCCCACTGAGAAACTGACCAGAACCTGGAACTTTAGCACCCCTTGACTTGTAAATGTTTAATTCTTGAAATGTTGCTGTGCCATCCTGCAAAGCTTTTTTTCTTTTAGATCAACACAGCTGACCGTCTTTGTGTGCATAACGTGTATTTTTCTTGTGGTCCACCAGGGGGCCCTGAACCATCCTCCACTGTGGCTAAACCTGATCAGACTGGAGCCTCGCTGGACCTGCACCACTGTGCTGAAGATGGCAGCGACTCATCAAGACTTTATTGAAGCTGGTTTAAAGAGGATTCATTATTCTAGGTTGTGCCTGATTTGTATTTGACCTGGACTTGGTGTGAAATGTATTGTCTTTGATTGTCTTGCCTGTTGCGTTGTCCTCCTACAGGAGGGTCTGGAGGTGATGCTGGTCCACATCCAGAAGGTGTTGAAGCCAGGTGAGACATTGGTCTCCTCCTTGGTCCCAAACTATTTTTCTCAAATTATTATTTTTTATTTCTTTGTCTTGTCACAGAGGCAGTGAGACCAGAAGGCCAGGCCAATATCTTGTTGGTGAGTATGTCTATACATTTTTTTTCTTGCACATTCTTGAGTCTTGAAGCTGAGATTCAAACTCTGCTCGCTCTTCTCTCCTCTCCTCATCTCCTCCTCAGGTGTCACCGTTGTCTACGGTTCTGATTTAAAATGGGGAAAATTGTTTTTTTCCCCTTTGTTTTTGCCCCAAAATATGCCTGCAATGTTTGTTCCTGACTTTGTTGCTTTTGAAATAAAGATTTTGAAAAACATACTTCTTGTTTGTATTTTGCTTACTTGAGTCTCAAGCAGGCCCCTCAGTCCACATGAGCTGAGAAAAAAGCCCCAAACACTTGGTTGTCTTATAAGGGCCTCCAGCATGATGAAACCCCCACTACTGAGATTTTTTTTTTTACTAAGTCCCAATTTATAAAAAAAAAATTAGCGGGCACATTGAAAGCTTCTTTATTCAATTTTAACAATCCAAGTGGCTCCAGACATCAAACACTGAAAGACAAGAGCAGTCCATTAAAAAGGGAAACAGAAGAGACTTGAATGCTTCACCTTACTTGAGACCAATGTGGAGGGAGGGAGGCCAGCTCTCAGCTTGATGTGCAGCAACACTGGAAATTGAATTCACAAGGAGATCAGAAACAAAACACTGAAATGGAAATCTGCAGCCACTGTGGCACCGGGAAAAAGCAGCCAAAAGTCTACTTTGTCATCAGGATCCCTCAAGAAGTGCCCGCACGTGAGGAACTCTGAAATTTCAACCCCCAAAAGGCAGCACAGTCCAACGTGCACTGGGAACAAGTCTGACTGACGGCAAACTATTCAGAAAAAATTAAACTCCAGAAAATACTCAAATGTATAATCAAACGTACTCACCTCTGCACGGCAAGGTTCCAATGTTGTGACTGCAAAGCCTTCAAAGCAACAACATGAGCAATGACATTGCACATTTGGAAAGTATGAGGGGGAAGAAAGCACCCGTGCGTGCAACAGGTGATAGCAGTCAGCAATCAGTCCAGCAAAAGAGTACGGAGATACGATGCAGTTGATGAGACCGAGACGTTGGCATCGTTCCTGGAGTGGCAGGAAAAAAAAACCTCCTGAAATAAACTGGGTGACGCTGAAAGTGTGAAACTCACCACAATAACGCCAGTTTCCTCAGGGCAGCCTCCCTCCGCTCCATGTTCCAGGTTCCGCCTCAGGCACTTTTTCACCCAGAGACCGTGGCGAAGAACAAGTTGAGTCCGTTCACGCTCTTAGGACCACTACCACCTGGTGGCCAGGTTGAGTAACAGCAGGTGAAACAGGGTTGAGCAGAATGACATGGCAAGATGTTCTTCATATCAAATATCACTACGTAAACAGAACTAGAATTCACTCTCAAGGTTTTACCTTTGTTTCAAATTGTCGTTTGTCCGGGAGGAACTTTTGTTTTTTTGTTTCCCCTTTGTGTGCAAAAAGCTACGAGACGCCTTTGGATGTGATTCAACACTTTGTAAATAAAGTAGATTTTAATTTCTGCGCAAACATTACACATTTTAATAAAAACGCCAACATAACGCTTCCGCTGGAGTGCCAGTCCAGACTCTGCATTAGTTTAACACGGTACAGTTTCTGTCAAACTGTTGAATCTTGCCAGACTCCTCGAAACTCCGCCAAACTTGTGGACCCAACAGCCGCCAGCAGCCATTTTGGCTCCACGCCGACAGAGAGGCTACGAATAACGATACACCAGTCACTGCGGCACAGAACACACGACGCAGTCAAATATAAATAAATAAATAAAAATCCCAGTAGTTCTCTAGTTCCTTACCTCTGTACTCTGACTCTCCATCCGGATCGGTGGGGAGCTAGGTGGCTTTGCTACTGGCTGCCTGTTAGCCTGCTGTCAAGACAGCCAGCCAGGTGTGGAGGTAGCTCGGTGCTAGCCAAGCAGGTCGGTAGGTAGGTTGTCAGTTGCTCGGTGCTAGTTAGCCACTTAGCTCCATGCTAGCCAAGTAGGTAGGTAGTTAGTCAGTCAGTTGCTCTGTGCTAGTTAGCCACTTAGCTCGGTGCTGGTTCTTTCGCTCCACCCTGTTGAGCGGCAAAGCAGGAAACTGAGGCGTCACTCCGGCCTTAAGAAGGTCGGTGACTCAGGAAACAGGTGCGTCTCATTAAGCTGATGAGGGTCACCTGCTGCCATTAAGTGGAAACGGCTGAGCAAGGGCGCCTCCGTCACATTGCAGAACCCATCGTGGCCTACTCGTCAAAAAGTGTGACTTTGGACAAGATTACGGAAGCAAAAAGAACAGAAAAAAAGAAAGCATAATAATCACGACATCTTGGTTTTATTTGTTGTTGTTTTTTCAATTTCAGGTTCTTACCTGCTATTCGTCCCAGAGCCAAGTTCCTCATGTCCACTGCTTCCTGACTCACCACAACACTTCTCACTGCTCCTGTTGTTCCATATTCCAAATTCACAACATCATTCTGCATTCTTCGTTTTGTGTTACTGTTGCAGCCATATGTGGAAATTGTGCCCCCCCACACACACACACTCACACGCCATGCACAGCTGCTCCTTGTCAGACTGGAGGTGTTATGCAGTTGTGCAGCCACAGTGTTCGAACCTCATCATCGAAGGTGACGATGACCTTTTCTTTTTTTTTTTTCAACCTATTTGTGTTTCATGTTGGATGTTCTGCTGTGAGTTCCTTCTCCAGTATTGCAGAGCAGAGAGCCTCCACCTTGCTCTCATGTGACATCACACATTCTAAAGCCTTCGTGTCTTTCAGTGCATGCGATGCCCGGACGACTGCATCCAGTTGTTGCGTTGACGTTTATCAAAATAAACAAGAAGGAAACTTGGGACACGCTGGCACGTCACACGCTCGGTCACAGTATCAGAGAACATTTATTGATCAGTCACAACAACAATAGGCTACACATGCAGAGAGCATCCACTCACAGTTCTACCCAAGTTCAGCGACTCTCGCGTCGCCTCGCAGTCTTCCATGAAAACAAATCATAGGGGGAAAGAAATGTACTATTTTCAATCAATACGTTACGTTTGCATTAAGAGTTGTGTGGATATGTGTACAGTGGTAGGTTAAGGCTATAATAATAATAATAATAATAATAATAATAATAATAGATATATTGTAATAATTCAGATAGTTTGGCAACCCAATTGAAAGTCAAAGGTAACGCAGCCGTCACACCTGCTGTCTTCTATTCTGAGATTGTCGTATAAATCACACCATGACACACACTGACATAAAGAAAAACCTTAGAATTAAAGCATAATAGGATCTCGTGATATGCACCATATAAAAGTATTCATGCACATGTTCCTTGGGTATATAATAAACCATGTACAACATAACGCAGGCTTTCGGTACAAATAGTCCAAATGATATAGAAGTCACGTTCTACTCGGATGTAAAAGTATCGCTTTGGCAACTCCTCTCACTCTTGTAAAGTACCAAATAACTGAGAGTTAGTATCAAATTTAGTTTCTATGTACAATGGGTAGTTATATAGCATAATGTACTCATTAATGATATGTACCATCGTGTAAACCACTGTGAATCACAGCCATTGTGATCCCTAAAATTGACAATAAACAGTCCCAATTGTCTGTGTCGTTATTCAAGAAAAAACAAAACAAAAACAAAGCACAAAATGAATTTAGGACAACTTTTTAAAATCACACTCAACACATTGTTAGCCTGCACTGGCCTGTGTGTAGAAGTCAATATGCTGGGCTGGATTTGGTAGAAAAATATGCTGGTTGAATAATGGCACGGGAAGCTGGAAGAAGTTTTGCTGGATGGAGCACGTTGGCCAGAACCTCACTTGGCACCGCGTAATTCAATTGGCCTGGAGTCCAATCTGCCACAATGCTCTACAACTTGCTGATGATATGTATGTTGAGGTAAGATATCTATCTATATTTCTCTGAAACAGCGATACTCATAATTCTTGTATAAAACACATCACTTCGCTACCACATAATGAAGCCGCTGGTGCTGCTACTGTGCTGAGAGCAGCGCTCCACAGAGTGAATTGTTCCTTTTCAAGGTTAAACCTCAAGGTCAAACCTCAGCTGCGTCCCAGACAACAGGCTCACTTTGCCGCTCGTCTCGTCTTCCCACCGTTTTTTTCCGAACCAAAAACTGGAGGTGGCCGTCGTGTGACCGACCCCAGGTGTCCCACACTGGCGCACCTGGAGATCCACCACTCTTCAGTACCTCAGTGCACAAGTCACATCTGTTACCACTTTCAGAAAGGGGAATTCTGAAACAACTCAACTAGATTTTTTTGTTTTGTTTCCTTGCTACTCAAAAAAAGATATGTTTTCACGTCTATGCACCGTTGGGAGAATTTGAACGACTCGGAGAGAAACCAGTAGCGTATCTAAAGTGCCAAAGAGTCTTTTCAGACCACTCGTGTGTCGTGACGGAACTAAACAAACGGGGATGGTAATGCGTCTCCTTGCATGGCCGCTGCAACACTCGGCTCGGCTGCAACGTCCCCGACCGAAGGTCTCTCCTGTCGGAGAGCACGCAGACGACAAAGTGGTGCCTAGCTGCAAAGTGCCGCTTCCTGACTGTAGATTGCAGGTTCAAATAAATAAATAAATAAATACATAAAAACCAAAGAAAAGCAATGACCTCCCCAATCACCCTTAAATAAATCAAATAAAAACGCTAGGCCACTTTGTGAATCCTGTCATTTTTTTTTTTTTCCTTTACCTTTTGGATTTGACGGCAACAGGAACAGGAAGTCTTGCACAGTTGTCAGTACTTGAGACGCTACAAAGAGAGCTTGTGACGCGCGGCGGAGCAAAGTCTCTGGCCGACCGGCCCGGCCGTGACAGTTCAGTGTGTTTGGCTCTTTGTGTGTTTGTGCCCGAGCTGCTATTAGCGCCACGGAGCAGCGGCACAGTTTCCCGCTGCACTCTGCCGCTCCTTGTGCTGTAGATGTGAGAGAGCGACGCGGACGTCAGGGACGTTCGGGGGAGGAGCTAAAGATACGGTCGGGGTTTACAGTATACAAAGGTACGGTAAACATGTTTCAGTGCAAGTCACAGCATATCTGACTTCATAGCTAGAGAAGGAATGCTAAGCACACTTATGGTTCAAAAACGGTACTTTTGTTGACTATGTGATATCTGTACAGACAAAATACAAAACATACCTCTGTCACATATTAATCCCAGTGTTGTCGTTTTTTTTCCTCTCCTTTTTTAAAACTCTTTTGTAAAATAAATCATCGTATATCTATTCAAATTATATTTATATATATATATATTTATATCATAATGTATAGTGAAGAGTATTTTGTGGCGTAGCACCCTTTTTCTCCACGTACACAGTTTTTAGAGTGCAAGGAAGTAAACGCCGGCTCTGGCAGCCGGGACGCCGTTGTTTCTGCTACACTTTCAACGTTTGGTCTGGGAACCTTTTCAAACACTGTTGTTTTTGATTCCTTTTGTTTCTTTAACGATGTGAAACTGTTTTTCTTTTCCTCACCCCCCCCCCCCCCCCCCCCACTCATCAGGTTCCCCCCTCGCAGTGAGCACAAAGTACACAGTGATTATTCCTACAACACTTGAGAGGTTGTGATTTAGTGTAAACACACGAAAAAATAAAAAGAAAAATCTCCCTCATGATATTTACACGATGAGATGCTTCTCTCACGTTGTGACCCTCTGGGTGTATTTGAAGCTACATCTTGCCAAAGGTTCCCAGCGGCCGGCGCCGCTAGTCCTTGAAGACGGGCGTGAGCGACGTTCCCTTGTAGAAAATGTTGCGGGCGTTGTCAGGACTGTTGGCTCTCTCCGGAATCAGAATGATATTATTGCCCTTTTTCCGCAGCGTCGACTCGCGGCTGGAGGCCACTGACGGCGTTTCTGAGGCCGACTCCCCTCCGCCGCCGCCGCCGCCGCCTGACCCGGAGGCACCGCCGTCGCCCGGGGTCACCCTGATGGTGGAGAGACCCTGCGGCTGGAGTCTGGGCTCCGAGTGGCCGCTGCCCTGGGTGTGCACGGTGACGATGGGCGGCGTGCTGAAGGTGGCGCTGGTGGTCACCACGTGGTTGGCCCGCTTCCTGTCGATGGAACCTTCGCGCAGGGAGTCCGAGCTCTCCGAGTCTCGGTTCAGGTCGTTGAGCTCAAACGACTGCCGTAAAGTCCCTCCTGCTCCTCCTCCTGGACCTCCTGGACCTCCTGGACCTCCTGGACCTCCAGGGACCCCGGTCCCGTGATCCAGCGAGCGCCACCTCCAGGAGCCGCTCCCGTCGGTGGAGGGCGCCTGGATGACGGGCGCCTGGATGACGGGCTTGGTGCTGTCGGGGTGGGCCTCCACTCGGACGATGGCTCCGGTGCTGCCCGAGATGCTGCCCGCGGCGCTGCCCAGTGAGCCGGGCCCGGCGGCGGTGCCGCCGCAGAGGTCGTGGTCGGCTCTGGGCCGGTAGCGGGCCGAGCCCTGGCAGGCGATGCTGCTCTCGTCCAGGCTCTTGGAGTGGGTCTGCAGCAGCCCCTGCTGCTTGGACATGGCCAGAACCTGCATGAGCCTGGGCTGGCCGCCCGGCCCGTTCCCGCAGCCCGTCTTCTCTGCCGCCCTCTGCCAGTTGGCGTGGGCGCTGCTGCTGCTCAGCATCCCCTCGCCGCCGTCCCCGCCTCCCATCCTCGGGGTCCCGCCTCCCATCCTCGGGGTCCCGCCGCCGCTGCTGCCGCCATTGCCATTGCCGTTGTAATTCTCGTGAGCCTCCTCGGGGATGTGGACCAGCTGCGAGGAGCCGGGCCGGGACTGCAGGGCGATCCGGGCCCCGCCCGTGATGCCGCTGCAGTTGCTGGGCAGGGTGGTGCTGGCGCCAGTGGGCAGCTTGGACATGTAAGCGGCGGCGGCGGCGGCGGCGTCAAAGCCCCCGTTCAGGCCGGCGGGTGGCGGCGGCTCGGAGGCGGAGCGCAGCTCCATGCTGCCGTGGTGGTGCGGGTGCAGCGGCGACTGGCCCGACGACGAGTCCACGGAGGAGGAGAAGGAGTCGGGCACCTGCAGGGAGCACTTGTGCCCGCTGTTCTTGCTCTTCCACTGGGACAGCAGCTGCTTGGACCTGCTGGAGTCCATGGAGGCGTGGTGCAGGGTGGCGGCGTGGCGCCGCGCCGCCTCCTCGTACGCCGCCATGGCCTGCGGTGTGTGCACCCGGGGGAGGGTGTGGCTGAAGGTGGCGATGCCGTCCCGGTTGTAGGGGCTGCAGGGGGAGAAGATCTCCACGCCCGAGTGCTTGAGGGCGTCGTCGGGCCTCAGCTGCTGCTGCTGCTGCTGCAGGGCGCGGTGCAGCAGGCCCTCGGAGTGCGAGGTGGGCAGCACGGCGGCGTCGACGGCGCCCAGGCCGGCCTTCATCTGCAGGTGGTGCAGGACCGCCTCCTGGCTGATGTGCGGCAGGGGGCAGGGCGGGCGGTGCACCACCGGGGGAGGGGCGGCACACGCCTCCTCGCTGGGCTGGAAGTTCCCTACGGCATAGAGTCCCTGAAGGCAACACACACACACACACACACACACACACACACACACACACACACACACACACACACACACACACACACAGGAAGTGAGTTCAACGCCAGCTCATCCATCCTGTTCCAACTCAAAATGCTTCTCCAAGCTGCTGCTGGTGTGTGTGTGTGTGTGTGTGTGTGTGTGTGTGTGTGTGTGTGGGTAGGGGGGGTTCCTACCAGGTAGATGGCGATGGCGCTGCCCAGCAGGAAGCCCAGGTAGACGTCGACAGCGTGGTTCTTGTACTGGATGATGCGCGTCAGGCCGCAGATGATGGCGCAGATGACGAAGGAGAAGACCAGCAGCGGCTTCAGCAGCTTGGACGAGTCGGTCAGGGTGCTGTTGAAGTACATCTGCAGACGGGGAGACAAGATTTCTGCTGCTGCTGCTGCTGCTGCTGCTGCTCGTGTTGTAGTCCTGGAGATTGGTCTTGGTCTCCAGGTCACTTTTTACTGGGTCTCGGTCTCGGTATTTTTGATCAAGAATGGTCAAGACTCAGCCAATGCTGCGATAGCAATGGAAAATAATCCAGCTGCTGCCATGTATAGGCTCTGTTTGTGACACCCGTGCTGAAAACAGATGTTGCTCCCTGAACTTGAACTTAAAGAAGACACTGGTCATTTTTTTCTGTCTTGCTGTTGTTTTGTCTGAAGTCTCACTTTCGTCTCGGCTGCAACACCAGCTGCTGCTTCAGCCCACACACGTCCACGACACGCAGAGCAACATCCAGCGTGAAGCAGTGCATTATTGCTTTTTTTTTTTTGTTTGTTTGTTTTTGCATTCGTGCACAAAGAGGCTTCATTAGCATCTGCTACATATTTAGCCCGCTGGTGGGAGGACGAAGAGCCGCGTTACTCACCGAGACGTAGACGGCGGCGAAGGAAGCGAGGGTGGCGTGCTGGGACGGGAAGGACTTCCTGCAAGAGACCAGAGCACAGGAACCATCTCAGTGTGCACGAGTGAGTCAGCGGAGGACAAGAGGGCAACGGCAAGTCAACACACACCGCATGTGTGCGTGCGTGTGTGGTGGTGCTAATTAGCCTGCAGTGAAAACAGTGAAAATTGTCTCCGTGACCCGAGTGTCTGATGGTGCCGCCTGGACAAACTGTTGATCCGTAATTCATGCACTGACCCACATACCTTGCGCTCACTGTTCAGGGCTTGGAACACGCAGCCTGACTGGATGCGTCTGTTCCTCTTTGCTCGGCTTTGATCCCCAAAGATAATTTAATCATCTGACAGCGGCGCTACGAGTGCTAAGCGATGTCTTTCTTTTTAAGTGCCACTCAGCAAACGGCCAGAGGAACGTGGACGTGCAGCAGCAGCAGCAGCAGCAGCAGCAGCAGCAGCTGGTGCTCGCCAACATGAACCTGTGGCCCAGTTCTTCCTGCAGAGCTGCAACCGAATGACCTACTTCTGACGGCTCCTCCGACCGTTTGAGCATCTTTTTCCTCCTGACGCTGCAAGTACGTGATTGGCTGCGAGCGAGCGAGCGCTCGGTGCAGCGATGCAGTTGTCCATACAGCATGTTTGCGTGTTTGTATGCGTGCGTGCCAGTGTGTGTAGGTGCTCGTGTCGGACAGAGCCCGGGCTCGGACTCTCGCCTTCAAAGCGAGCATCCCGTCCCCCGCATCTGCGGAGTCATAAAAAAAACATATTCACGCAGGAAGTGTGCAGCGCTCCTGAACGCGTTGACCCACTTTAGACACTGAAGAGAGTGGCGTGAGCGCTGCAGCTGTAGGGTGCACCTCCTACTAAACATACATCCGAATGAGCCCGCGCCGGGTTGATACAGAACGAGGCCGGCGTCTGAAACACTGGGCTCCCATGCAACCTTCACCTTTACTGTGGATGCTGTTTTTCCCTGCCGGATCCGAGGCGCTCCAGGCTGTGGTGGTGATTTTGAAGATGCTGCTAATCAACAGCCTTTCTCTGAGGCTGGATGTCAAGGACAACGAGGGGGCAAAACTCTAAATAAGTTTGGGGACGGCTTCAAGTTTTGAAATACAAGTTTAAAAAAAAAAAAAAAAAAGAAGGAGAAGAAGGGGGGGAAAAAAAGAAGAGAAATGCATTTATTACTTCCAGCCTACACGACTGCATTTCCCATCAGACCGCCAGGGGCTTTCCCATGATGCACCGAGCACTCCTCTCCCTCTGCATCTATGTTTAATTCATGCATGTTACTAATTTGGCTTCCCTTCCCTCCTGAGAGCCGCTCGTCTCACAGGCACCGCCGAGTCTCGCTCGCTGCTCTTTGGGCACTCGGCGGTTGCACTGGACTGTTGAGAGCCAGCAGGTCCTGCAGCGGGGGTGGGGGGGTGGGGGTTCTCTCCGCAGTTTGATGTGAAAAGAGCCACAAAGAAGAGAAGAAGCTGAAGAAGGGCAGAACTTCTGGTGTGTTCCTTTCGTTTCTTCATCTCTTTCATCTAATTACAGCTGAATACCCAGATGACTGATAAAAAGAAAGAAATCAAGGTTATTATAGTTCACCAAAGGACTTCTTCAAACCTGAGAGGAGCTGGCAACAGCAGCCTCTCTCTGTCTTACGTCCAGGCTCGGAGCCTTGACCTTCTCTAAAGTGTGAGCAAGGCCTTTTTTATTTTTTTTGTGCAACAGAGAGAGACCTTTTTTCAGGCCACTGGATGCAACTTCCGGAGACTGGGGAGCGTCCTGCTGAATAATCAGAGTGACACAGCACAGAGGGAGCGGCGCAGCGTCTTCGCCAGGAGGGAAGGGAGGTTATATTTAGAGCCCAGAGACTGCGGTCCAATCTACATGTGCTTCTAATGCAAGCTCCGCCCCCCCCCCTCCCCCCATCTCTGTTTGTTCACTGCATCCTTCCTCTCACCTGCCCTGGTTGATGGCTGCAGGGTCGGCCCCCGAGCAGATGTCCTCCATGATGTAGGGGTTGCGCTCGCAGCTGACGTTCAGCGTGGTGTAGTTGGGCTTGCACACGGTGAGGAAGTAGGGGGCGGGGTAGCCCGTCATCAGCTGGAGGACGTCGGTGATGAGGGCCGTGGCGCACAGGCCGAACGCATGGACGCCTGTGGACGGAGGAGGAGGGGGAGGAGGAGGAGGAGGAGGAGGAGGAGGACAGAAGGCAGGGTGTGCTTAGAGGTCGCACGGCGGGACAAATATAAAAGGAAACCAGAAGCAGCAGCGGGACGAACCGATGAAGCGGATGGCTCTACGGATGAAGGAGTTGAAGTTGCAGCCGGCCGCGTTGATGTTGGCCTCGGCTCCGGCGCCACGGTTCTTCTGGGACAGGCAGCAGAACAGGATGGCCTCTCCCACCATGATCTGCAGCGGGCAAACACAAGCTCTGAAACTCTCTCTCTCTCTCTCTCTCTCTCTCTCTCTCTCTCTCTCTCTCTCTCCCCCCCCCTCTCTCTATCTCCCCCCCCCCTCTCTCCCTCCCTCTCTCCCCCTCTCTTTCTCTCTCTCTCTCTCCCCCCCTCCCTCTCCCCCCCACCTCACTCTCTCTCTCTCTCTCTCTCCCTCCTCTCTCTCTCTCTTCCCCCCCCCCCCCCTGGGTTTACTCACGGTGATGGCGGGCCCGGCGAAGGCCAGGCTGAGCAGCATCAGCAGCGGGATGACCTCGTGGTTGGGGTCGACGTACGGCAGGCTCAGGCTCCGGTCGTGGCAGTTGAAGCCGGACTTGACCGGCTTGAAGATGTCCGTCCACTCCAGGAAGTAGAGGCTGACCACCGAGGAGACCAGGATGGGCAGCTGTTGACGGGCAGAGAGAGGGGTGGGGGGTGGGGGGAGGAGGGGGGGGTGGGGAGTTGTGTGTGTGGGGGGGAGAGGTGGTGAAGAGCTCATAAAACCACAGCGTAAAGAGATTCCCAATGAATAAATAAACAGATTAACTGCCAGCTGAAGCTGCACACTGCCCCCATAAACTTCTGCATGAGTGGCCGAGCTAATTGGACTTTCTAATGGCAGCGAAGGCTCGGAAAACAGTTTCCACCAAGCTGCCGGGTCAGCGCCGAGCTGCCGAGGACGATGGAAGACTGAAGGCCTGCGGAGCCGAGAGAGGAACCCGGTCCGTCCCCGTCTCCCCAGCCTGACAGCTGCCAGTGGTCCAGAAGCTGCTCGACATCGGACTTTCTGACTCAAGAGAGAGCAGAAGAGCCCTGCATCATTCCCCCTGACTGACCTGCAGCTTTGGAAGTCACTGCAGTCACTTCTTCTCCAGTCCTACTGAGATGCTCCTGAGGTTGGAGCAATGTTTGATGCTCTCAGCCGCTCAGGAGCTGCGAATAACTGCGAGAGCCAGTGGGAGCGAGCCAAGACGTTGGGGAAAAACCCCAGAAACCCTGGCAGAGCAAAGCGGCGACGCCACCCATCGATTCCCCATCACGAGTCTGTGCCAGCTGTGTTTGGGCGAAGGAGGCGGAGTCACAGCCTGGACAAGTGGCCAAGTCATGGCAGGGCCAACACACACACACACACACACACACACACACACACACACACACACACACACACACACACACACACACACACACACTCCTGCCACAGTAGTGCAGGAGGCCTCGGTGGAAGCCAGAAGGTCCCTCACAGGACTCAGTCAGGTTCACGTGGGCCCCAACGTGCCCCCCCAGCCATATGTTGATGCCACCGTATGAACCTCTCGGCTCTCTGCTCGCCGGCGCCGCACTTGGGCGTGAATGTAGGTCAGCGGCGTCTCAGGCAGTGCGGAGGCAGCGGCTCCAGGAGGAATACAGTAACTCCTCGGACTTCAAAGTGGATCTCTGCCGGGTATTTTAAGTCACATCCTGTTATATTCAGGCCGGCGGCGGCTAATCGCGTTCGCCACGCCTCGCCGTCCCCGCGCACATTGCTCGCCACCGCTCCGTTTAGTGGGCGGGCGCTGTGACAGGAGGTGCGGCGGCCGCCATCTGATCGGGAGGAAGACGCCGAGCGCCGCCGCCGAGCGCCGCCACGCGCTTTGCCACGTTGCGAGTTCATGCTGAGGTTGGCAGATGTTGTGACTGACAGGAATACAAAGAGGTGGAGGTGCAGCAGCAGCAGCGTTTCTTCTGGATGTGCATTTCCTTTTTTGCAGGACGCCTTCTTCCTCTGTGGCTGCAGCAGCCAAATGCAAATGTTGTTTTTTTTTTCAATCCATTGTGTTGAATTCTGAAACAAAGAAATTCCATATGCCCACATCCCAGTCGCTATTGAGCTAATGCTAATGTTAGCGGATGTCACAAGTCACATGTTGGAATGTTGTTTTTTTTTTCTTCTTCCACACCATGTCAGATGATGAAAGGAAGCTTTCAACCCACACAGCTGCAGGAGCACAGCTGGTGAGAACGCAGACAGTCGATCGGTGACATAATCGCTTCCTGAAGCCGCCTCCCATTCTCCAGGAGCACGTTTCGACCTCGCAGAGGGCCGGGGAGCAGCGGAGGTAGCGGTGACAAACAACTCCTGCTAAATTGCCTCATTAAGTGCAGCGTAGCAGAAGCTAAAGTTAGCAGGGAGGAGCGACGGAGGAGCGACGGAGGAGCGACGGAGCGGTGAGGCAGCAGCGAGCTCCATCTCTGCTGCGCTCCTCCGGGAGACTCCAGCGAGACTCAGTGCCGATGCTCCGCTGGCCTACATCTGCTAACACCCTCCGCCTCGCTCCCTTTGTCTCGCCCTCATTCCCGTCGTCTTTGACTCGCTCCCTGCACACTCTAACTGTGTCGCATATTTTACAGTTTGTCTCTCGCGGTGCCTCTCCCCCCCCGTTTGTCAGACAGACTTTGGAGTCGGCTGCTGCTGCTGCTGCTGCTGCTGCTGCTGCTGGAGGGTTTATTTTGGAAACTTTTGTCTCGGTGCTGTGAGTGATAACGTTTGGTAGAAAGTCTCAAAAATCAATGCTGGGAAAAGCTTGAGCAAAACCAAATCAGATGATCCTTCATACACTCACACATAAAACAAATATTACTGCACATTTAAACTTATCCCACTGTAATGAGTGACAGCCACTGGCATGCACCTGCAGAGCCTGGACGCCTGGCCACTGGAAGGCTTTGCAGGAGCCCTGAGATCCACTCTGCTCTCTGCATTTCTGAGCATTCAACAGCCTCACGCCAGCCGCCGCTCGCAGAAAGCCGCTTTTCCCTCGCAGGGAATTAGTGCAACGCTAATCACCGCACTCATCATCCTCTTCGTCTTCCATTACTCGGCGTGCTTCCACACTCTGCGTGCAGGCAACTCGCGCCAGAGCGCCCGAGTCCGACCCCAAAACGCATCTTTCCGAGTTCTGAGCTCCACGTCCCGCCTGCCCGGGTCCGGCTCGGAGCAAACTTTGCTGCCGCGCTGCCAGCAGAGCCGTTGATGGGAGGAGGCGGCTTGCAAACACACAAAGCGGCGGGACGGAGCGCAGCGGATTAGCAGTCCATCACCTTAACCGTCCTGGCACCCTGCTGTAACTGCTGCGCTCTCACTCGTTCAGGTAGCACAAAGGAATCCATCCCACCGAACAATTAAAAGGCCTCTAATGCCGAGCCGACGTCGGTTCTTTTTCAGGAGCAATTTGGTAAAATTGAAATCCAATTTTTATCTGCTTCAACGACCAGAGGGACTGACTGCAGCCTCAGGAGGAGGGGGTTTGGGGGGTGTTTGGTGTTGGGGGTGGGGCTCCGTAAACAGGCCGTCCAGGATGTTGGGGGGGTGGGGGGCTGCGCTTCACAATGGGACTCGCCTCAACTTTGCATCCCCGGGGAGAAGCGCCGCGACCCCGCCGCAATTATACACGTGATCTAATCTTCTGTCGTGCCTCACTTTTGTAGATAACAGTTGTTGGGAGCCTCCTCACGCTTTCATTTGTTCCAGCTGGGAGGAAAAGCAGCCCGAGGCTCGGCGGCGGAGCCTCGCTGCACTCCGGCGCTCCGAAGAAGGAGAAGTGGAGCAGCCGCAGCGCCGAGATCGTATCTGCTGCCGCTGCTGCTCCTCAATGTCTGACACGTCGGAGACTCCAATTAAAAGAAAAGAAAGAAAATGATTTAAGATTAAAGCGTTCCTGATTGGGGACTATTTTTTCCAGATGGTGGATTTAACACTTTGCAAATAAAAGTCGACTGATTGATGCTGAAGGACAACAAATAGAAGTTTCACTGAAAGCTAATGTTCCTGCTTAGTGCTCCCCGTCTCCAGGATTTGAATGAATTACTTTGAGTCCAGCTCTTCTCTGTGCGCGATCACATCATGAATTCCAGATTTCTGCGCCTGCCCCCCCACCCCCCTCCTCGGCAGGCCACCACCGGCAGTTGCGTGCTCGCTCACGCCGACAGCCTGCGAAGGAGCTGCCCGGCCGCGTTTGGCACCTCCGCCCGTCTCCACCGCCCGTCTGCACTTAAAGTAAAGACGCTGGATTAGAGCGAGTGGAACTGAAACACAAAGTGAAATACGGTGGTGGGAGTTGAGGGGAGGGGAGGGCGAGGGGAGAGGGGGGGTGTGGGGGGGTGGGGTGGGGTGTGACTTCAGAGCTGCTCTCGCACGGAGACGGTCGTCGCCCCGAGACCCTTCAGACTGGAAATCTGTCGAGTGATGAATTCATTTCGTGATTATTATTTTAATCTGCAGCCTGAACACAAATCAGAGATGAGAGAAACGGCGAGCCCGAGGCAGCAAGCGGAATGTGTCACAGAGAGAGGCGCCACGGAGAAAACGCTCGCCGGCCACGGAAAGTTGGAAGACGGTCGGAGGAAACTTCTGGATGTTCGCAGGGCTGGAAGCGTCAGCGCCCATCCTGGGAGCAACTCTGCACCGAGTCCCGCGACGCCAAGACAAAAGGCCCAGCCGGAGATTCGGTCCCGACTGATGCCAGCGGGCAGACGGCCAGTAGACTCATTTCCTGATGTTGCATCAGGTGACGTTAACAAGCTGGGGCCGTCCTCTCTTTTTTTTCTGCGTTTTTTTTTGAAACGATGATTCCTGGTCGCAGCGAGAGACCGAAAACCGTCTATAAATATGAATGTCTCCTTGACTGGCGTTTACACTCGTAAAGACTTTGACATCGTTATGGTCAGCGCTCTCAAGCTGCCTCGCAACACGTCGGGCCCTGCGGGTCAGAGCGGAACGAGGCAGGAAAAAAAGAAAAAAAAAGAAAAGACAGATTCAAGATGTTGCACAGAGGGCTTTTCATCCGTCCCACTGAGGGACTCTGGAAAAAAGACCTAAAAACACAGGTGCGTGTTTTACGTTGAAACCTGCCGTCGTCCAGGTCGTGTGTAAGACTGAATCAGTCCTGACTCTGAAGTTCTTCTCTATAAAGAATTCATCGCACAGATGAAGAGCACGGGCTCGTTCTCCTCCAGGGAGGAGGGAAACATAGTGATTGACATGCACAGAGGCCTCCCCCACCGCGCGCACGCACACACACACACACACACACACACACACACACACACACACACACACACACACACACACACACACACACACACACACACACACGCACACACACCCTAAGGACTGTAGTAGTAGCCGAGGATGACAGGAGAGCAGGCCACCACCTCGCAGCCTGTGACACACAGGCAAAGAGGAGGCTGAGCCTGAGTGGGGATAATTGCGTGGTGCATCGGCATCATATAGCTCAATGAGCAGAATTAACTTTTTAGCATTGACCTAGTTTGGAGAAAGGGCTCGCTGCGCTTTGTTTAGAAGAGGGAAAATGCATCGACTGCAGCTCGATCGGTGCAGGCAGCGGCCGCGGCGTCCGCTCAAAGAGCCCCTTGTGATCTCGGCGGCGGCCGCTTTAGACGGAGAGGATAAAGATCCTCCCCCCGCCCCCCCCCAAAAAAAATAAAATAAAAAATGTGAGTTTAATCAACAGGAAAGGACGCAGCCATTCCCCGGCGCCGTCCGTCGCGCAGCATTAGCAGCAACTTTGTGTGATGGCTGTTTATGCCACGCCAGTTTGATTGAAGAGCCACGGGCCAGCGGTGAAGTAGAGCGTGCATAAAGTGCACGGCGGCGGCGGCGGCGGCGGTGAGGGGATGAGAGGGAAACAAGTGACAGTCAGCAGAGGTAGAGAAGCAATCTGGACTCCAAGATTCACAATCCAGGGGTCGGCCGCTGTGACTCTTATCTCTCGCTGTTTTTCACTTTGTCGTTGCTAACATTCTCCATAACACACCCACTTCAACTTCTCCTCCTCCTCCTCCTCCTCCTCCTCTTCCTCCTCCTCCTCACCCCAGCCAAGCAGCCAGTCTCACCACGTCTGCACCGCGGTCTTGTCACCGCTTTCCTGGTTCCTCACCCCAAACCCCTTGACACACACACACACACACACACACACACACACACACACACACACACACACACACACACACACACAGAAGGATGCTGAATGCACGACCATCACAACATTGCTCATCAGTTGTTGCTGCAGCCATTTTAAAAACCCAGCGAAACGACGTCTAAGTGTGTGTTCCAGGCTTTGATTGTAAGCTGGAAGGAAGGAGGAGTGGTGCACACATCAGTGTGTGCGTGCGTGCGTGCGTGCGTGCGTGTGTGCTTGCTCCCTTCACTGACTAACAGATGGGGCCAAACGTTAACACACTGACACCTCGGTAGCAGCTTCTCTGACGGAGCATAAACACATCTGAGGTGGGGCGAAGACAAAAAGACAAAAAAAAAAAAAAAACACAAAAGAAAGAAAGAAAAAAAGAGGAGAGCTCTTCATTTCAATTTGACAGTGAATGTCAGCAAGAACAGGTGGCTAGAACTGAGCAGGTCCAACAGCTAATAGAGAAGCTAGAAGAGCAGCATATTAATCCCCCACTAGGTACCATCCACTTTGACCTACATATGGGGAATAATTGGCTGAAGTCAGAAGGAAGCCCCTGGCAGGTGGATCCCCGCACTGGATCACATCTGCCGGGGCTCCACGAGAGGCGTTCACATGAATAATTCTCAAGGAAACGATGAATAAAGAAAGACAACCCCCTACCTCCACGAAGTAGAAACATGGCAGCAGGCTGACACTGTCCTTGGTCAGGGCTCCCTTCTCCCTGGCAGACATGGTCGGGCCTCGGATCATCCCAATCGGATCCGGTGCGCGTCGACGGGAAGAATGGCTGAGCTCTCCGCGGCGTCCTGTCGGGATCAGGAGCGCTCCATGCCGCGGCGACAAGCAGGATGCTCGGCCGGTGTAGCAGCAGCAGCAGCAGCAGCAGCAGCGGCGGCAGGAGCAGCAGCAGCAGCAGCAGCGGCAGCCTCCACCGCGGCCCCTCCAGCCCTCCTCTCCTCGCGCCTCGGCTCGGCTCGGTTCCGCGCCTCCCTCGGAGATGTCTCTCGGTAGCGAAGGGAGCCACACCGTCGGATGGAGCGGGAGCCCTGGAGGAGGAGGAGGAGGAGGAGGAGGAGGCGGTGGAGGCTGAGTGAGGAGGGGCGCAGGCGCAGTGTGGCCACGCAGGCGGATGACAGCGACGCGCGGCTCTCAAGCGAGCGGCGACAATGTGGAGCTCATTATTATTCCTCTTCCTGTCAGGGAGCCGCTCTTCGACGGAGGGGAGCGCGTCGAGTTCATCAGAGGAGTGAAAGATAAATAAATAATTACATAAAAGAGAGAGAGAGAGAAGGAGGGAGAGGGAGAGGAGAGAGAGAGGTTTGAAAAAAGGACGTTGGCGCGCTCGTCAATAAGCAGACGTTGTTGTTGCTTTACCAGCGGGCTTTATTCTCGCTTCTGAGTGCCTCAATAATTCCCAAAACAACTCCCACAAACCCGTGCGCGCACACCTTTCCCAGGGACACGCACTCCCTCTTCATGGGAGCTTAACACGGACATCAATAAGCAAACGTCACATCTGGTCACGTGGTTAACTAGCCTACTTTAATTCCGTACAAACCAACGTCATTATTTCCCCGCAAATACTGCTGTCCAGGTGGGGGCGCTCTGACAAATCCATTGACGTGAACCTTATTTATTTATTTATTCATCTTTTTAAATCAGAGCTTCGATAAAGTTTCAAAATATCAATAAGAGAAAGCAGCTTATATCTGTATTATATTCAGACAATTATGCAGTTCTATCCAATATTCTTAACCTTTTATCCATTGAAATAAAAATCAGTCAGTGGATGAAACGATCCACTGGCCTTTCAGGTGCAGCACGTGCTTGACAGGTGAACACAGTGGAGGCTTTCAGCGGTGCTGGAACCCTGACACTGTGCCACCAGGAGGAGCTCCCCTGAATCTGAGAAACACCCTCGCTGCTGGATTTCCTTTGGAATCCCATTACAGCGCTGGTAAATGGACACCACAGTGTGTGTGTGTGTGTGTGTGTGTGTGTGTGTGTGTGTGTGTGTGTGTGTGTGTGTGAATAAGACTCCTGTTACCGCAGCTGGAGGTGACACAGATAGTGGCGACGCTGCATTCAAAGTCACTGTGGCCTCCACCAGAAGCGAGTGAAGAGACGGACACATTTTCCGCTGCAAAGTTAAACCAGAGCGTGAGAAACGGGGTCGCTGTGTAATTTTTGCTTTTCAGGTCAGCAGCAACAAGCAACGCGAGACAAAGACGACGGCAGAGCCGTACTAATTTCCAAACCCAGATTTTTAAAAATATAGACTTGAGTGATTCACAACGCTGCCAGGATGGAGGATGGAGGATTTTGCAGCAAACTGAATTCCGGTCGCTGCATTAAAACAGACACCAGTGTCCTAGATGAGACTGTTTTAAAGCCCCCATGACTTCCATTGATCAAGTGAGAGACAAAGACTCTATTCATTCTCACATCATGTGATGTGTGAGAGTCTCGCTCACAAAAAAAAAAAAGAGTTTTGTATATAAAAATGTCATCTAATGATGATAACAAATTCAGATTGGCGTCACTCTGGCTAAAAACAAACAGTCCCTGCCGTCAACATTTTTGCAGCGAGCACTCAGTGTTGCTCTCGCGACCCTCTGCACTCTTTCTTCCCCGACACCACATGAAGGCATCAGTCAACTCAGCCACAGCGGACCGGCACGAGGTGCGCATGCGTGCCGGCAGCGCAACCCTTCTCATGCGCCACCGTCCAGGATCTTCTGCGTCTCGAAAACAAAAATAAAAGCCAAAAGGCGACGCAGGGCGGCGCGAACACGTCGCTCGCTGGAGACGCGGTGACGGTGCGGGAGTCCAGCAGCTGTGGCGGCGGTCGGCTGGAAAGCAGCACGTTTCGGTCGCCGGTTCTTGCCATAAAGCTGCGAGACTTGGGAGGAGGCGACGGAAACTCCGGGAGCTGTCCAAGGTAGGAGGCTCCAGGCTCTGCCCGCGGCGCCCTGCAGCTGCAGCGGGACGTCTGCGGGCTGGAGGTAACCGCACGTGTGTCACGCGCACGCTGTCCAGCAGTAGGTTGGGGGGGGGGGGGGGGGGGCATGCGTGCTGAACCCCGGTCAGTGCAAAGTGCAGTCTGAGAATTCTGCAGCAGACGGGGTCAGTTCTCCACTTTGCAGTGTGGACGCTGCTGTGTTTTTTTTTTTTTTCCTTCTGTGTCAGATTGCAAAAGTACAAGACAGAAGCAGCCACGCACATCAGAGGCCGGGAGTCGCGGAAATGTGGGGAAAACCAGAAGAAGCTAACTAAATGTATCGATTCGTCTCGAGATAAGATGATCCATCTATTTCAATAGCAGCTTCTTCCTGAACCCAGGGTCGGGTGTGTGTGTGTGTGTGTGTGTGTGTGTGTGTGTGTGTGTGTGTGTGTCTGCTGTAGCCTCTCCCAGCTGCCACAGGGCCAGGTTAGAACAGGATTACAATCTAGTATTTCTCCTGATAGAAACGCAGCCATCGGGGCTAAAAGTGGGACATCTGTCTCGTCCTTCCTTCATTTGCAGCAGATTATTTTTAAACTGTCCTCAAAATGTCAGCGGCAACCTTCTACTGCAGAGCGTCACAGAAGACACAAACTCCGTGGAGTGATTTCCACAACTGAGAAAGCAGTTTAGCAAGTCAAAGTTCTAGCAAGTACTTGCACGCACTGCACGTGCATTCCTCATTTCCACTGGCAGGCTCTGGATTTCCAGCAAATTCTCGCTTGTCCCACCCTCACACGCTGTATTTTTTTTCTCACGTGCCTCTAACTTCTCTCTGCAGTGTGTGTGGGTGAATAAATTACGTCAACATGCCGCTCAAGACACGCAGCAGGAAGGAGAGGCGGAAACTGTACAGCTCGCTGGCTGGAGAGGTAAGAAACTGCACATTTTTATTCGACTAAACCGGAAATGCAAATACTTTGATCGAGTTTTACGACGTAGTATCGTCTTAACTTGGATAACGATGCTCTGTCGCCATCCAGTGGCCAAACTATTGAACTACACATGCCTGCCTCACTTGTCATCTTTTTCTGCCTCCTATCAAATTGAGAGGACACGGCTGCAAGTTTGGCTGTGAGTCAGCAAAAGCTGCAAAGAAGTTAAACACACAATACACACGTATATCTCGTGTCTGGATCTTATGTGTTCAAACATTTTTCAAGAGTTGATTTTCTCTAACCAAAAATTCAACATGCAGTTGCGAGTGGATGTTTCCATATTGACCACTAGAGGGCGCGTGCTGCTCACAGAAAATAGGAGCAGATTGAGTCTTTTACTCAAACAAACGCTGTCGACCGAAATTAAAAGCAGAACCGACCGTTTCTGCGACAATCACAGCCACAATGCCTTGGGTTACTGTCCAGTCCAGATGTACCACAGGCTCCGTCAACTGAAGTTGTAATTGCAAACAGTTGCCACTCCGTTCAAAATGTATTGAGAGTTGCAGCGTCTTCTCGTGACCTGCCGGGAGAAGATGACAGCACTGCATGAATGGATACATGAATTCCACCGGCAGTTTACGAGCAACAACGGGAAACAAACAGGAAGTAGTTCTCACTTGGGTCATTGAAGGAAAGACCAACTTTTTTTTTAAACACGCGCACTGCCATCTAGTGTTCATCTGGGTGCAGTACAGGGTGGAACATCTCCACATTGTGCAAACGTGTAAACACTCAGACAGTGCGTTTCATCGACAAATACCCAAGCTAGTCATTGTTTGTGATGTGGCCCCTTCTCTCATATTGTGTATATACATGTTAAACCAGGCGTGGGCAAATTCTGGCCCAGGGACCAAATGTGGACCGTTTTTAATGCTTTCAATCCGGCCTGCAGAACTTGAAGAAATGATATTAGTCGTAAGTAAGTCATGAAATAGCCTTTTCAGTGTTTAAAGAGTCACTTCAATAAAGAGCTAAACACCGTGGGGCTTCAGAGACACTGATTTTGCAATATGTTTTCTACATATCCCATAATGTATTGTTTCCTCCTATGAGGTGGCTCATAACACTCCATCCATCTGCTGCTGCTCCGGCTCCCCCTGGGTTAAACCTTTGCAAATGCACACTGCAAAAGAACCATGCAGTGAACTGTGCATTTAGCACACAGAACACACAAGGCAATGATGCAGAAGATGCAGACATTTCTCAGTGAGCGTCAGAGCGCCCCCTTCTGTCCAGTGGAGCCTCAGTCGTCTGTGAAGCTGGTGAGATGATGAGTGGATGATGTGTGCAGCGCGGCCCTCATGGTGATGTACGCGGTGGTTTCCCCGTGATTCCCCGCCGCTGCACCTGCATATTCATCATGCTGCCTCTGCGCTGCCCCGCTGGCAGGCAGATGGCAGCAACATACAGTGAGTGAGTGCATCTATCTCTGGGGAGGGGGGGGGGGGGTTGATTGACTGTGGTTGATGCAGGCTAAAGTGATGAATCTGCTCTGACGCAGCAGCTTCACTCCTCACTCCCTCCCTCAGACCACCCGAGTGGTTAACTGGATTTTTTTTTTGATCTACTTGTGACCCTCATTCAATAATAAACGGGTGTCAACATGTGTGACGGGACAGAGCAGCTGTTACTCTCTCTCTCTCTCTCTCTCTCTCTCACACACACACACACACACACACACACACACACACACACACACACACACACAATGCTTCTTCAAGTGACAAGCCACAGATTGAACTGCGGACAAAGGGTTTCTGTTCTTTGCTAAGAGGGTTAGGAGTCAATGAGTCTGGATCAGGATGCTGGTGCTTTGCTGGTGCTTTGATGGTGCTTTGATGGTGCTGCTGATGGTGCATCCAGGTGCATCCAGGAGGACGAGCGTGTGAGACAGACAGTTCAGATCAGATCAAGTCATCATTTCATTTCAGGGCACTCACGAAGCTCCACTATTATTTCCCTACTACTGCTCCCCTTGTGGACTTTTCGAGGAACTGCAACCAAAGAATAACGGCGAGAACAAGAGGCTTGCGCTTAGCCGCACTCCTCCCTGGGGGCCTTCAGTTTCAACAGTGACGACTTGTCTTCTTTTGCCGCCTCGCAGGAAAACACCGAGTACTCGCTTCAGCTTTTAAAAGTCTGAATTATGAATTTTCCTCTGGAAAAACCGAGTTTGTCACCTGAGACGCAGCTTCCATTTAAGACTCTCAGAGTCAGACGTGCGGAGGTGGAGGAGCCCCCCCCACGCCCCCCCTCCTCTTCCTCCTGCTTGAACGCCACAAAATATCTTCATTGAGGAACGGAGGGGCCCTGTAGGGGCAGCGGCGGCGTCCTCAGCGGCGGCCACTCGTGAGAACGACGCAGCATGAAATTCTTATGAGGTGCGACGTGCCGGATCAGCTCAGGCTGCTTGAAGATGCCATTTTCAAGTTGTTTGGGGATGTTTTTGTATTTTTCACGTCAGCCTCGTGCCCCCCCCCTCCCCATCCGGAAGCATCATCCACTGTGTCTGGGAGTCGTGGCCGTGTTGCTGCTCCTTGTGCCTGTTCTAGCAGCAGACTGAGCTTGATGTGCGTATCAAAGTGATGTGTCTGCCTCTTTAGCTGATGCACTTAAAAAAAAAAAAAAAAAAGTATTTTATTTTTTTCCCCCTTCACGCTCGGCTCTCTGATCTATTGACTGTATCTAGGTCGCAGCGCCGCCTGTGGCATCACGGTGCAATAAAACACAATGTAAGCATTTTCTCGTGTTCCACACGTCTCACATTGCAGAGCCAGTCAGTTGGGGGGGGGGTGTTGATCACTGATGAATCTGACGGGAACAAAGCACAGAGCACAGTCTGTCCCGTCTACAACTGGAGTCTTGTGATCCACTGGGGAAAATAAACAGTAATCTCAGTTAATATCTTTACCACATGACGGAAAAGTGGAATCTTATCTTGGATCTCCCGCCGTGCCATCCTGGAGATGCAGAGTTGAGATGTGACTGGTGGGAATGGGTGGGGTGGGGGGGTAGGGGAGGTGGGGGTGGTGGAGGAGGAGGACGTCCTGAAGTGAGTCCGAGACGGGTCGCCTGGGTCGCTCGATGATCTTGTGCGTCTTGACAGGAAGTCGGTGGTGCAGAGGGCGGGCGGGGGGGCTGGCGGAGGCCCCGGGGCAGCCGGGGATCCGGTCGACGGGAACGACTGGCAGAGCAGGAGCCTCGTTTGCCACGCAGATGGTGGAAACTCTGACGACTTGCGCCGCGGCATCATTTCCAGCCTGGTTTGCAGTCGTGGTAACGAACACATGCATGTAATTGCTTTGCCGCCACGGGACGTTGTTAACCTCGCGGCTGAGAGCCCCGGTCAGCGGTGCGACTCCGGGAAGAACCATCCATCTGCAGACGAGACTTTAATGATGTGCAGTCGCCTGACCTCCCTCCTCCTCCTTCACTGCGCATGCATCGTTTTCGGTGCAGCAGTATTCATCATGCCCCCCCCCCCCCCACTCCAAATTCAAATGACACTGTGGACACGAGATTAAACATTTGATCTGCTGGCTAACCAGCCAATTAGAAAATCCGCGGCCACATAACAGCGTTGGCAGCCGGTCAATAGGGGCCAGCGTGCTGCTCATCATGATTCACAAAGCTTAATTAAGAATCCGCAAAGGCTGATCAATACCTCTAATGGCCGTCTGACACGGCTGTTGTTGAAAGCGGAGCATAATTGGCCCATCAGAATGCAGGCCGTCCACCCGTTCCCAACCAAAGCATCGGCCCTACAGGAGACAGGACGTCTCCCAGGTTCAGGTCTGCTCACTGCTTCAACTTCAAGCTTCAGTCACTTTTGACTTGGCAGAATCTTGGGGGGGAAAAGAAAAGGATTTGAGCTGTTTTCCCGGTCACCAGTGGCGCTTGTTAAACTGTCTCCTCTGGTCAGATTTCCGGTGCGATCAGCTCGCCGCCGAGCCAAAGGGAAGCTGACATGTTGTTGCGATACATGTTGAGAACACGGCTCTGTGTTCGGGCCCTTTAGAAGTTACTCACGGACAAACGTCCCCGGCTCTCTCGCCAGTCGCCGTTGCTCACCCGTGTCCGAAAATCTCCGTGATGCGTTGTGGCACCAGCGCTGTTAGCTGCCTCCTGCATGCCCCGCGTGAGTCTGCTCTCATGCAGCAAAAACACAATGAGGATGAACGGTTAGGAAAGTTGTAAGACTTGTGCAGAAGAGCGGCAGTGCGACTGGAGGTTCTTATTGTCTCAATGTGCACAAAGCTGCACGGAAGCGGTGGTAAACACAAAGGTGCCATGTTTTTTGCGTCTATTAGCTCGAGAAACAGGCGCGTAAACACAGTTGGCTGAGCTAAGACGAGCGGCTGGCGGGTCCAGAGTCAATAACGGGTTGTCATGTAACCTGTGAAAGTGTTTGCAGACTGGAGAAAAAGCAAAAAACATCATTTAGTTTCTGTGCATCAAAACCTGTTTTTGTTCTTCTCTCTCCGCCTGGTTTTGCTTCTCGGCAGAGAAGAAGAGCGTTTTCGTCTGATCCACAGGTGTGTGTGTGTGTGCGTGTGTGTGTGTGTGTGTGTGTGCGTGCCCCGTCAACTGCTAGCAGCGCCGCACTGTGCAGCGAGACGCTGGTATTCAGCGGAGAGCAGAGCTCATTAGTCGCCACCCCCGGGGGAGAAGACGCAGGACGGCGCTCAGCTCGGCAGAAGACAGAAAGGAAGACAAACCTGTAACGCTGCGTCTTTAACCTCTTCCCTGCCTCTCACATCTGCTGCGTGCACCGCTCCCTCCCACCCCCCACGGTGGTTACATGTATTGTCATGCACCACTCGCTGGGTCACCTGACGTGGAAAGTGCAGTTGAAGAAGCCACCAGGTGATCGCTGGGATGGTTAAAAATGCTGCGGCAGAAGACCAGATTGGGTTTGAGTGTTGAGGTGCATCCATTGGGCCACAGTGCATCCATCCATCCATCCATCCATCCATCCATCATCCATCCATCATCCATCCATCCATCCATCCATCCATCCATCCATCCATTTTCAATACCTGCTTCTTCCTGAGCTCAGGGTCTTGGGGCTCTGCTGGAGCCTCTCCCAGCTGTCATTGGGTGAAGTTAGGGGACAAGTGGCCACTTTATTAGGGCCAAATAGAAAGACCAACAACCATTTGCACACACACACACACACACACACACACACACACCTACGGACAATTTAGAGTCTCCAATTCACCTCATATGCATGTTTTTGGATTGCTGGAACCCAGAGAACCCGGGGACGCCCCAGTGCATATTCACAACATATCAGAGGAGATGGATTTGGACTGACTGGGTCCCATGTGCACATAGAAATATAAAAATTTGAGACGCCTTTGGTTGCGATTTAGCGCAAATAAAAGTTGACTGATTGATTGAACAAGATTTTTTTTTTTTCATTTAAAGTGAAATCTCAAAAACAAACTCCCAAAAATAAAACAAGCAACAAGTGGCGAGCAGTGAATGAAAACGTCACGCTGACACAGACGACTCGTCCCCGCAGCTGTAAATGAGCTGTTAAACGCTGCTGATTGCTCTGCAGGTGCACAAGTGCGTCCCGTCTAATTGGCGCCTCATCAGCGGCAGAGACGACGACCACTCCCGATTGGCCGCGTGGCTGGGCGGCGGCAGTGTGTGTGTGGTGGTGGTGGGGGGGGCTACCTGCTTTGCGATTGGCCGAATCGGAGGCGTCCTTCTGCGTGATTGACTGCTCGTCCGTGCGTGCGAGAGCACGAGAGCGTGCACGTGTTAATGTGCGAGGGAAGGAAAAGAAAAGACAGTGGACGAGCCGGATTAGCACAGATTACTGTTAGTGTGCCGTCCTCACAAGTCCAGTCATAGTGGAATTTTTCCCATCTACATGTCTTGTCTCACTGCCGCTGTAACCACCACTTTTCATTGGACATGCAATATTCATTGTTTCACATGCTAAAACATGTGCTCCATGCATTTTTAATGACAATTTGCAGTCACAAAAGGCTGCAAAATTCCTTCCTCGGATACAAATTGCCCTTTTCATTATTTTGATTAATATTGTCACGGTAATTATGAATAAACCGCTGCAACTCGTTTGAGGCAGAATGTGTGAAAACACACATTTTTGAGGGTTTTTCTTGAAATAAATCATTATTTTTTTTAACCCACATCTAAAATAAGAGATCGAGAAAGAAGCGCTCAATAGATGCTCCTCATTATCGGCCCCTGTTTACACCAGGGATCGACCCTGCACGCACGCTGTAATTAACCCCTCCCTGATGATGTAATCAGCCGGAAGAAAAAGGGAGTGAAGTCCTAATATTGTGCGTTGCAGGGCGTGATGCCAGCGGCGTGTGGACTTGACCTAGTTAGCATTAAGAGGGGAGAGAGAGAGAGAGAGAGAGAGAGAGGGAGCGAGCGAGCGAGGGGGACGCAGTGACACGGTGACGGCAGCCATTCGTCAGGGGCCGCCGCCACAGCGCCGCCACCTCGGTCGGCGCTCACTGCGCCCTGCGTGTCATCATCAGCCGCGCCGCCGTCCCTCCCACATCCACTGTGGCTCATTTCCTCCTCCTTTTCCTTCAGGATTTTTTTTTTTCAGGGGAAGGGACGGAGTTGGGAGATGACAAAAGAAAGGGGGCTGTAAACAGAGGGCTAAATATGCCGTTATTTCTCCCCCCCCCGGAGGTCCAGAGAGGCTACATCAGTGTGGCATTGAGGAGAAAAGACATTGTGATGGATGTGAATGGCAGAATAGGAGACCTTGAAATGTCCGTTCATTATTTCCATCCAAACGTCTGTGTGACTATTTTATTCAGTTTGTCCTGTTGACACACACACACACACACACACACACACACACATACACACACACACACACGGTGGCAGCTCCTCCTCCTCTCCATTTATATTTCTTTTTTACCCCCTCATACGTGTTAAGAAAGGGGGGGGGGTGCAGCCTCCTCCTCCTCCTCCTTCTCACACACCCACTGTGTCTCTCTCCTCCCCACTCTCTCTCTCTCTCTCTCTCTCTCTCTCTCTCTCGCTCTCTCTTTCTGCTGCTGCTCTGTCACACGCACACACACTCCGTCACACTCTCACGGCGGTCGGTTGCAGCAGCAGCAGCAGGCGGAGAGAGATAGCGAGAGAGAGAGAGAGAGAGAGAGAGAGAGAGAGAGAGGGAGAGAGAGACAGAGAGGGAGAGAGAGACAGAGAGACGAGAGCCTCCGCTGCCGCCGCCGCCACAGAGCGACTCCTTGCGTGCAGCCGAGGCATCATGAGGCGATCAGCTGGAGTCGGTACCGCCGGCGAGGAGGAGCAGGGGTCTGGTTAGAGGAGGGAGGGAGGGAAGGAGGGGTGGTGGTGGTGGTGGGGAGGAGGAGGAGGGTCGAGGGGGGGCAGCGAGAAAAAGAGAGAGAGAGAGAGGGAGAGAGAGAGGGAGAGAGAGAGGAAACAGCCTGGTTCTAATTAAATGCCTTCCGCTCTCCGTCTGCATCATGCTGTACTTCCAGCTGGTGATCATGGCCGGCACCGTCATGCTGGCCTACTACTTTGAGTACACGGACACCTTCAGCGTGCACGTGCAGGGCTTCTTCTGCTACGACACCGCCTACACCAAGCCCTACCTGGGACCGGAGGAGAGCAGCGCCGTGCCGCCCGTGCTGCTCTACGCCGTGGTGGCGGGGCTGCCCACACTGCTGGTGAGTTCCCATCCTCGTCCTCACACAAAAAAAAGAAGACTTCCTCCCCGCAGGCGTCTGCAGGCAGCGCGGGGATGATCTCCGCTCGTCAGTCTCTTGATATTCTGCAGCAAAAGAAAAGAATGCGGATATTTAACTCATTCGGCAACACTCAACAAATCAAACATCCTTAAAATATTCTGCAAATGTTTGCTGCGAGCCTGCGGATGAACTCTTCTTTTGCTTCTTCAACTTCTTCAAAAAGTCCTGTGCTTAAACCCTGGTTATCTGCCAATCGACCCTGTGTGATGTCATAAAGGGTGCATGCCAGGTTTGCGGAACAGAAAACATCCAGCCAGGTGTTTGTGTTTTCATTAAACGTGTGAAAGTTCAGGAAGCTAAAAAAAAAGATGACATCATTAATATGATTTTTGCAGGAGGCTGTGAACAGAGGGTTAAATGTTCTGTTTTCTGGAGATCAACAGATCTTGCTTTCATTTATTTACTCATTTGTTTTAATTTACCATGCAAGGCTGCTCCTGTTTCCGTAAATAGGCAGAATGTGGGACCTTGAAAAAATCTGGCTGGGTTGTGCTTCTTTTATCTGTGAGTCACCGACTCTCGCCGCACTGTTTCTCCCTTTTTGCAATATTGTGCTGATAAGCGGCGGCTGAGTCTGTGAGATAAACCTGAACTGGCTTTTACAGAAAGCAACAGAACCTGGCAATGAAAAAAAAAAAAAAAAAAAGAAAAAAAAAAAAAGGTCCAGCTGCTCAGCGTGTTCACAGCGTCGGCGTATTGCAAAGGAGCCACACAGTGGGAGCGGTGATGCGACTCTGCTGACATGAATGACGCCTGGCCCTCATTCAGCAGCACTGCCATTAGCTGCGTCCATTACAGCAGCCGCGCAATCAGCACATGAATTGCAGCCAGCAGGGGTTCGGCGGAGCTCCAGTGGAGCGGCGTGCTGGCTTTTACACAGCACACACACACACACACACACACACACACACACACACACACACAGAATCTCTGAGCAGCAGTTTTACATTTAGCCAGATTTAACGGCGCGACTTTGCAGCCGCTGCCCGGGAGGGTTTCCCTCTTTGATGGCAGTCTTGACTGAACATGTGACTCCCCCTTCTTGATGTAATTAGTTGTGCCGCTGTCATCCAGACTGGCAGAGTGTGCCAGTGCATGCGGAGGACCAGTGCAGAGGGACGGACGGACGGACGGACAGACACTGTGGGGGATTGAAAAAAGAAGTTGAGGGCCCTGAAACACTGCATTTCTTTTTTTTTTATCTTAACCACTCTCACACTGATTTTCCTGCATTAGTCAGCCTTTTACACACACACCCACACAGCACACACACACACACCCACACACACACTCATTCATTCGCAGGTGACAGGGTGACATTCAAGTGCCAGCTGCTGGTTCTGACTCGTCTGCAATCTCACAAACATTCACACGAGCCGAGAGGTGTGGGGCAGAAACAGACCCGGGCTGTGACCATTATTTACCAAGCTGTCATGGGAGTGCTGCTATCGATGGAGAAGGCCAGGCGTTGGAAAAAAAAAAAAAGATTGACTGATTTGCTATGGTGACAGGAAAATCCACAAAATTGACTTTTAAACTGACAAAATAATTTGATCTGACTGCCGGCGAGCCAACTGCAGCCTCGTCTGCATCAAGATCGCACTGCGCCGCTGCTTTGACTTGTGCAAGTACCCACAATTGTATCGGGGTTGTCTGGCTGGATCCAGCTCAGGTGCGCCCCCTTGTGGGTACGAGGGCGCTAGCGCTCGGTTAGCCCCCTGACTCTTTGCTGGATGAAGACGTTCCACAGAGGTTGCAGTGTACCTTCTCCGACTGGATTCTTAAGCGCTTGTTTATGCGAGTGAGTCGTGCGAGAACGCGGCTCCCCCCCACCCCAACCCCCCCATCCCCCCGAACGACGGCTAGCCTGAGGACTGAACAAGCAAACTTTTAATAAAACAGTCGGCTCAGAGCGCGGCTGGCAGTGAGAGAGCGTCGGGCTTCAGCTGCTCTGCAATATGGGCTGTTGTAGAAAGTGTCGCTTTCCACGGTTGGGGGCGAACGCAGGGGATGCAGAGGAGCCACGATTTATAATATGTACTTATAGTTGACCTGCAGCGGTTTATCCTGAGCGCCGGCCAAACCAAACGTGTCATGTTGTGTCTGGTGCGCTGCGTGTTGCGACGCTTGGCCGCTATTTCACACCGCGTGGGGATTATTTAAAGGTCCTGCGTTACGCAAGAGTCACTCTGCTGAGGGTTTGCAGCAGCAATACATGGCGGGAAAAAAAGAGCAGTCAGACCTGAAAATCTATGAAAAATGTGTCGGTGTTAGCAGGAAGCTGTAAAGCCGGCTCTAAACAGAGGGCTAAATAGAGGATGGATGATGCGGGTGGGGGGTGGGGGGGGGCTGTGTTTATCATGCAGGGCTGCTCTGCTGGAGTCTGGGAGTCATTTTAGTGTGTGTGTGTGTGTGTGGGGGGGGGGTTTGCCAGGCTCGACTGCTCCTGCCTGTTGCGTTTGATGGCCATGGTGCAGGTTTGCTCTGCTGGTGCGAGGGTGTGGGGGGGGGGGGGGGGGTTGAGGCTGAGAGAGGACAGCTGAGTGCAGCTGCAGCACTGAGGACTATGAAACTGTTAGAGCAGCAAACAGGGAGGAGATGCTGGGGGTGCGGGGGTGGGGCAGGGGCGCCATCTGTTGTCTGGATGAATTATTGGGGAAGCGGCCGACTTCCCTCCTGAAAGGGGCCCTGAGAGAACGTCGGACCTCCTCTTCATCGCTCAGTGCGGGAGCATTGCAGTTGGGAGGCAGGGTGCGGGGGTGGGGGGTGGGGGGGGGTGCTCTGCCGAGGTAGCAAAGCGGCTTGCGGCCTGAGCAGGGGGGGTAAGCAGGTGAAAGCTGCTTAAAGGAGTTCAGCCCGTGCGAGGTCGGAACGGCCGCGGCCGTCAGTCGGCTTCAGGTCGGCTGATCGCTGAAGATGAGCTTCTTCTGTCCCCACACAGGTGCTCACCTGCTCACCTGCTCACCTGCCCTATTAGCTTCACAATGCTTCACAATGCTGTTCCCCACTTGAAAAAAAAGCACTGTATTTTCCACAGACACCCGTCTCACTGGATTAGCTTTTAATTTAATTAGAGAAGCCGAGCTCATCCAGTGAAAAGAAATTTTTATCAAGTTGATTGGATTTCTTTTCTCTCTCTACACCACCGGCAGCCCAACCCTGCCTTCTTTTAATGGAGAGTAAATCAATCCGTCCTCCACTGACATATTATTGTCTGAGCAGAGATCCAAGAGGAGGAGAGCCGCCTCGCTGATGCTGCACTGCTGCCCTTACTATTGTCTTCTAGAAATTACTATGCAGCTTTATTAATCACACTGCTGAAATTAATCTTGAGCAACAAAGCCGAGCAAACATAGCTTTCACACACACAAAACTATTGAGGGGGCGGGGCCCTGTGTTTGTGCTCCGATACTGTTGTTGAAGCGGAGCAGAAAGATTGTTGCTCTGAGTCAGATTCCAATCAGCAGGCAGCAAAGATACATATATATCTGTATCTAGATATATATAGATACAGATGTAATTGCAACTGATTAAAAAATATAGAAGTGCAGCCTTTAGCCTTCAGTTCGACAAGTCCAACTCCTCTCCGGCGACACATTAAAGGATAATCTCCATCTCAGTCATTCTCCACGACCTCCATCAGGCCGGAGGTCTTGACTTGAGCTAAACAGCCCGATGACTTCAAATTTAAGCGCCTTTATTAATGCACCGTCTGCGCAGATATTCCGATCAACGCTGGATTATGGCTTCCTCTGCAGGGGCTCTCCAATATTGCTCTGCGTACGTGTGTGTGTGTGTGTGTGCAGCAATAAAGGGTGGAGTGTGTGTGTGTGTGTGTGTGTGTGTGTGTGTGTGTAGAGGGCAGTTTGAGGTCTCTACGGTTGTAATGGGCCAGGACAGGCTGATCCTCCTGGTCTGTCGCGCTCCAGTGAACCTGCCTGGATCAGCCGGACTTATCGCTCGTCTCATCGCCTTCAGCCGAGCACAAATTATTTGCTTCCGTACAAACATTATGACTGGCAGCAACACGTCGGGAGGACGCCTGCTGCTCCTGCTGTGTTTACCCATTTGCTTCTCGCAGCGCAGCACAATTCAAAAAGACCTGACGTCTCAACGATCCCTCTTGGCCGCCTTCTTTCTTTCTTTCTTTCTTTCTTTCTTTCTTTCTTTCTTTCTTTCCAATTTGCCTTTTCCGCCTGGCCGCCTGGCTGCTGCTCGGTTTGTCCTTCTCCTCCCCGCAGACGGTGCCATGCATCTTTGTGAAGTGCCGAGGCCAGACGCTTTCAATCGTGCCCCCGCGTGGCTAAAATTGCAACGCTCCGCTCGGAGCCGCCCCCCCCCCACCTCCTCCCCCCCACAGTCTGCTTGTGTCGCTGCATTTTTTAAGAGGCCTCTCGAAAAGCTCGGCCGTCAGGTGGTGGCGTCTCCTCCCTTCGACGGCCGGGTCCACTTGAAACGGAGACAAATCGAAGTGCCGAGATTTTACTGTGAAAGCCTCCGGAGGGCGACGTCGTCTTGGCTGCTGTGTGTTTTTTCTGTCGGGGCCTGATGGAGACGGACGACGCAGAGGCGACGGCGGCGGGGTAGCGGTGGTGTGTTTAGGGACCAATGGAGGAGCACATTGTCACTGCGAGCTACAGACGGTGGGAAAGTGGGACAAACGGCTTGTGGCTGTCACAGTGGCCCTGAGGAAGAGGAGGGGGAGGAGGAGGAGGAAGAGGAGGCGGAGGGAGACCTTCAGCCAGGGGGCGAGGAGGGGCTGCCTCCAGACATAACGAAGCGATGAAGCGACGGACTCTGACCCGATGGTCCTCATCTTGAGAAATTCTATAACACTGAGTTAAAGAGTGACTTTTCACTTTGCAACTCAGCTCCAGTGTTTGTTCAGCTGAGGTGCTGTCGGATCAGGCAGAGTGCTCTTCAGACACATCATCAGAGAAAACACCCTCGGCCCGTAGCCGCTGGGAATGCATTGAGGCATCATAACCATGATAACCATGATAACCATCATTATCATCATCATCATCATCACGGTGGTGGCAGATGAGGGATTTTCTCAGACACTCTGCAGTAAAAAATAGCTCTCTGGTGTCCAGTCTCCTCGGCAGAACCATGGCAACGCCTGCCTGGCTGTCAATAAACACTGGAAGACGTCGACGCTCTCGTTTTCCCATTTCCTCCAGTTGTGCTGCAGGCGCAGGTCTGTGAGGTCGGCCGATAACGAGCACAATGAGTCGTGGGTAAAGAGGACGTGACACCGTGCTGCCTTCAGTGGGGGGCGGGGGGGCGTCGCGCGTGTGTGTGTGTGTGTGTGTGTGGACGCTCATCCAGGTGGACACATCCAGGTCAGAGTGGGCTGCTGGTGCAAGTCCCAGTGGGAAGAGGCCTTAATCTGAGGGATTAACTCCTCCTATAGTGAGGTCGTCTCGATGTTACATCCAGAGAGACGTCAGGCGGCGGCCGGCTGATTCCTGCACAGCCTGCGAGGACGCCGCAATCATTTCATCCACTTTGGTTTCAATCAAACGTCTCATTCAGGTGCAGGTTCGGGGGAACAAAATCAGTTTTTTCACGCTTTTCGGTGTTTTTTTTTTTTCCAGATTTTCTGGGGCTGAGACAAACCAGGATCAAACGCTCATTTGTCTCCTGGCGGAGTGGAGAAAACAAAATATGTCATCAAAGACCCCCAGAATCCCCACAAGTCTCTGGGCTGGGCTGCAATCCTCATTTAAACATGACTGCCGAGCGCGTGAAGTAAACACCAGTGTTTTCTGGCTGCAGCACATCAAAAGGACTCTGCTCTGTTCGAAACGCTGGCCGGGTGCACCGCCAGCCCCGCTCCTTCTCTGCCGAAGAAAATCCTCTTCAACAAGCAGCGATCCTCAGTCGATAAATATCATCCATTGGATTAGATTCAGGACAAAGTTTCCCTGCTAAGCTATGCAAACTCATGTTTCCACCTCTTCTTCGGTCTTTTCCACTCCACTTGCTTGCTTGTTTATTTTTTTGTTCCTCTTACGTAACCTCCATCTAATTTAACTTGGCCACAACAAGATTCAGAATAATAATAATAAAAAAAAAAAAAACGTGTTACATAAGTGAAGATGTTTTAATCAGTGGTTATTCCATCAGTGTTGGAACAGCAGCAGCAGATGCCTGCAGTGTCAACACGCTCTGTTAATTATTCATCAGTGTTTGATGTTTTTTCTTGCTTGCCAGGATTTCTTTTTTTATTCTTACAATTGTTGAGTAAAAAAAAATATCAGGACATTTATTGGCGACAAAATTTCTGTCACTCGCGTGTGTCCAATTTGTCTTTCCAGTCACCCCTCCTCACCCCTCCATCTCCTCCCAAACAAGTCTGTTATCGCTGAAAAGCACCAGTGAATTTGACCAGAAATCGAGAAAAAATAAAGTGTTCTGCCTTTTCCCTTCACACCCACCGCTCTGACCGTCCACCGATGCCTGCTTTGGTTTTTGCTTTGGCTCTGCAAAACGCACCGGACTTGGACTTGGCTGGTTTCAGGTCACACACTCCTGCTGGTTGCAGTGCACTTTGTGTGACCAATCCAAAATCAAATCCCAGCCAGCTCAAGCAAGCTGCCACCTCATGCACAACATATTAACGCACATGAGTCTGAGCGCAGCGGAAGCTCAGCAGCGACAACCACCACGCCACTGACACACTGTCAGAGCTTCCGCTGCATCATCAGTGCCGGTCCAGACTGGGCCAGGCCAGACTGGGCCAGGTGGTGTGTGTGAGGTGAGCCCACAGAAGGTGTGACGTGGCTGTTCAGAGCCCCACACAGCTGTCACACATTAACGTCAGACACACCACGGGTCCAACACAGACACGCGCTGGGCAGGTGATCGTCCACAAAGGGCGTCTGCAGGCCGCAACGCTTCAAGATGGAAGTTTGGTCAAACACAGGAAGTCAGAGGGTTTCTTAGGTCCTTGCAGGCTGGTTTGCAGCAGGGGTTGAACCCTCAGCAGCAGCAGCAGCAGCAGCAGCAGCAGCAGCAGCAGCAGCAGCAGAATAACGCAGAGTTCTGCTGCCTGCAACAAGTGTGCAGCAGATTTTCCTAGGAGCTGAACCGGGGGGGGGGGGCTGACTTCCTCTCCTCCATATGTTCCTGTGCATCACACATCCGTGTCAGTGCAGATGGAGCCCGCTGAGAATCAGTCGCACGGGCTGCGAGCTGTGTGACGGAGGGAGAAAAAGAAAAACCCTGGCTGACTGAGAAGCCTGCTGAAATGTTTCTCCTTTGTGTTTTTTTCCTCTTCTGATTTCTGTTTCTGTTTCTTTCCACCAGATCACCATCACTGAGACGGTGCTGTTCCTGGTCCAGTACACGTCCAAAGAGTTCGACAGGTCTGAGAAGACGGTGGCCACCGGCGACTGCTGCTACCTCAACCCGCTGGTGCGGAGGACCTTCCGGTTCCTCGGTGAGTTCTGGCCCGGAGCGCCCGCCCACTCTGTCCTCACAGCAGATCTGCTCATTGCGGACGAGCAACACCAGCGGCCTCGCTCATCAGTGTGGCTGCTCCACTGGGTTCCACCACTGCTTTAGCTGGAGCAGACCGAGTGTGCTGCCTCCATTAGACATCACGGCTTTAAATATTTAAAAAGACGAAAAAAAAAAAAAAAAAAAGATAAGTCGCACACGCCTGAGTGACCTCAGATTAGAACATCCACACAGATGACAGCCGGCCGTGCGTTTGTGCGACGGCGACATCGTGTAAGATTTATCTGGACCAGCTTCAGCTTCAGTCGCCCTCCTCTTCTGGACACACACACACACACACACACACACACACACACACACACTGCTGGGATGTGTGGAGCCCACACATGGTAAAAAAAAAAGAAAAGGAAAAACCATCCTGGGCTGCTTAAGTGGAGGCGGGAGATAAAGCTGCGGAGGAGGATCATTAGCTCCGCCCCTGACAGGGAATCCCTGCCTTTAGCTTCACCTCCATTCAAACTGCTCCTCAACATCCGTCCTGCCCAAAGCTGCTTTCATCCCCAAGAGACTCACTGGAATTAGTTACCGTGTGTAATGTGAGGCCCCGCCGTCGTATCTCCTGCTGGGGGGGGGCGGGCTTCCATCTCGGTGTTAATTGATGTCACCGCTGAAGAGCGCAGAGCCATGACTTTGCGTTAAGGTGAGCGGCGCCTTTTAAAAGCAGCAGAGGAGGAGGAGGAGGATGAGGATGAAGGGCTGCAGCTGCCGACTGCAGAGGTGACAGTTGGCAGCTTGAGTGTCCTCCGTCAGGAGAGACATTCACACATACGCCGCAAGGCAAGAACCTCAGCTGAACCGACACACGAGAGGGG
The DNA here is from genome assembly GCF_046127955.1 of Nelusetta ayraudi. Lineage (NCBI taxonomy): Eukaryota > Metazoa > Chordata > Actinopteri > Tetraodontiformes > Monacanthidae > Nelusetta > Nelusetta ayraudi. Next base: position 71,848 of record NW_027466216.1, read on the forward strand.
GAAAACTAAACTGCCAGAGAGAGAGAGAGAGAGAGAGGGAGAGAGAGAGAGAGAGAGAGAGAGAGAGAGAGAGAGAGAGAGAGAGAGCGAGCGAGCGGGCCGAGTGACTGTGAGCGACGTCGAGACTGGAGGAGCAGCAGGAGAGCCGAGGAGGAGGAGGAGGAAGAGGAGGAGGAGGAGGAGGTGGGGAGATTCAACCTCGGCTGAGGATCATCCCATCCTTTAGGGAGATTCAACAGTTTCTAAATCAGAGAAGTTGTGGGACGAGAGTCAGAATGAGTTAGCGTTGGTTAGCATTAGCGACGGTCAGATTGTGGATTCTCCTCTGGATCATCCAGATGATTCATTTCACACCTGAAAGTGAGCCAAGTGACTCTTGGTTCATTGATTTTACTGAATCGCTGCCGGCCGTTGCTGCAGTGTCACTTCTGTCTGTTTGTTATTTTTTTATTTTCCCAGAATGCCCCACTGTGTCCTGCAGCATTTATGCAGAAGATGAATTTGTGAAGCCAAGCTGCTCCCACAACCCATCTCTGACTTTGGACTTTTTTTCCCCTCCCAGAACACGCCGGCGTTCACACGTGACTCCATCCGAGCACATGTTCACATGCACTCGTCTCCACTCGGAGAGCGTCTACACTCCTGCACGCCAGCATTCCATGCTCGTCGCCACAGGCCCATAACCCCCCCCCCCCCCCCCCCACCCAACCTCCTCCGCCCCCCTCCCGCCTCCTCCTCTTCTCCTCATGTCTGCCGTTGCTCCGCTTAATGACTCAGAGGGCCGCGCCGTGCCGTGTTGTTTGGGGAAGATTAAATTTAGAACACAGCCGAGGGGTCGCGGCACTCTGGCACACTGCTGCTGCCATACCTTTTTTGTTTTACGCTTTGGAAGCTTGTTGCTTGTTGAGCCGCCGCTGATTTTCCACCACTTTTGCAGACAGACCTCCATCCTTCCGACGGGCCGACGCAACGCAAATCCACAGCCGTGCTCCCACTTCACGGATCGGCAGGAGAGCTGCGGCCCACGTATTCAAACAACAACTCGCCTCGGCAAAATACTCCACTGCGATCACTCAGTCAGAGCTCATTTTTTCTGATGGCGGTTTTGTGGTGGAACAAACCTTCGACCCCAACCGAGAGCACTTCTACATCTTTGATGTCGTCGGTGTCGGGGGAGGAGGGAGGGGTGGGGAGGGGAGGGGAGGGGCCAACTTCAGGGACGGAGGTGAGAATCGATGTTACAAAGTGCAATCAATCGACTTGAAATCATAATAATAATAAAAAATCTCCCAGCCACTTCACAGACAGCGGCGAGGTGAACCAGAGGTGACATCTCGCCTCCTCCTGTCGCGTGCAGCTGGGCGCCGCATGGCGTGGCGTCATGTCGCATGTCATCGGCAGCGTTGCGGCCGATCGGCCCTGTTTTCACGCCTCTGCGGCTGCGACAGCTGCGGCCGCAGGAAAGCTGCCGTCACCTGACAGAAACAAACAAACCGAAAAAACACAACGGAACTGAAATAACGCGGCAAAGGCTGGATCTGATTGGACGAGCCGTGATTCCATCACCGCCTCCTCGGCTTTCGCCAGCGTGCCCTAAATTGGCCCCCGAAGGCATCGGCATCAGGGCGAAGCGTTGGAGGAGTGAGCGCTTCCTTAAACAACGTCTTGGTGTCACACTCGGCGGTCGGGGCGCTGGCCGAGAGCGCGCAGCCCTTCAGGAGAGGAGCTTCTCCAGCCGGCCGAGGTTGCGCATCGCACTGCCGCATTGTGGAAGGCGCTGGCACCTGATCAAAGGGGAAGAGCACTGCTTCCACTTGGCTCCGGCGCACCATCCGCCGAGGAGAGGAGAGGAGAGGAGAGGAGAGGAGAGGAGAGGAGGAGAGGAGAGAGGAGGAGAGGAGACGAGGAGAGAAGAGAAGAGGAGAGAAGTGGAGAGGAGAGGAGAGGAGAGAAGAGGAGAGGAGAGGAGAGGAGAGGAGAGGAGAGAAGAAGAGAGGAGAGGAGAGGAGAGGAGAGGAGAGGAGAAGAGAGGAGAGGAGGAGAGAAGTGGAGAGGAGAGGAGAGAAGTGGAGAGGAGAGAAGAGGAGAGGAGAGGAGGGGAGAGAAGTGGAGAGGAGAGGAGAGGAGAGGAGAGGAGAGGAGTGGAGAGAAGAGGAGAGGAGAGGAGAGGAGAGGAGTGGAGAGAAGTGGAGAGGAGAGAAGAGAAGAGGAGGGGAGAGAAGTGGAGAGGAGAGGAGAAAAGAGGAGAGGAGAGGAGAGGAGAGGAGTGGAGAGAAGAGGAGAGGAGAGGAGAGGAGAGGAGTGGAGAGAAGTGGAGAGGAGAGAAGAGAAGAGGAGGGGAGAGAAGTGGAGAGGAGAGGAGAAAAGAGGAGAGGAGAGGAGAGGAGAGGAGGGGAGAGGAGGGGCCACGGGGAAGAAATCCAGCAAAAAGCGGTGGATCGCGACAGCGTCTGATGGAGGAAGAAACAAATTCGATTTATGCTCTAATAAGCAATTTATTCCAACTGCCCCCCCCCCCCCATTCTGTGTGTGTGTGTGGTGGTGGTGGTGGTGGGGGTGCATCCCCTCCCCTTCATTAGAGACTCGCACGCCGCCCACAGTTCCACGTTGACGCCGCAGAAAGTGGGACAGAGTCGGGAGCGGCGCAGTGGCGAGTGACTCACACGGCGCTTGACAAAACCTATTTGACGCTTGTTAAGAAGTGGACCTGTCAGCATCTGGAGCCCTCACTCTCTCTCTCTCTCTCTCTCTGAGCCCCGCCCCCGCCCCCACCGCCACCGCCAGGCCGCTCAGGGATTAGAATGGAGAGGCAGGCGCCGCCGCGTTCGGAGCGGGAACTTTCCAGCTCGAACCAAAATCCATTTACGGAATCACACACACAGATTAAAGGGAAAAAAAAAAAAAGCTTGATTGGAAACACTTCTGTTAGCGCCAGCCACACAACATCAACAGACTCATGCTGCAGTAACCAACATCCATCCAATCCGATCTGATCCCTGCCCTCCTGTTAACCCCTCCCCCTCTCCCTCCGCAGGCGTCTACACCTTCGGCCTCTTCACCGTCGACATCTTCGTCAACGCCGGCCAGGTGGTGACGGGCAACCTGGCGCCGTACTTCCTGACGGTGTGCAAGCCCAACTACACGGCGCTGGGCTGCCAGCAGTCGCTGCGCTACATCAGCCACCAGGAGGCGTGCACGGGCAACCAGGACGACATCCTACGTGCCCGCAAGACCTTCCCGTCCAAGGAGGCGGCGCTGAGCGTGTACGCCGCCCTCTACCTGGCCGTAAGCTGCCTTCACCTCGACATCCACTGTGTCTTTCCTCACTGGTGTGTGCTGCTGTAAAGCGCTGTTGTGCTGTCTTTGAATTGCTGCAACTTGTTGCTGCAGTTTGTTAAAAAGGAGCTGATGCAACAAGGTTTTCTCCCAAAACACCCGATGGAATGCTTTATCAATTAGAACCACTCATGATGAGCCCTCGGGTGCAGCCTTTCAGTCTTCCACCAATTCCAACCAAACAAAGTGTGGAGAAAGAAACGGTATAATTGGCAGCGTAATCCCGTGGTGAAACTGAAGCACACTTGGTTCTGAGTTAACGATCAGGAGCCAGCTAAAAAAACAATGCAGCGCGTGGCTACGTGCTGCTGATTGGAGGAGGTCGGGTGTCTTCGCCCAGTGAGAGTCGCCGCCTCAGTCGACGGTGAAGGACGCAGTTTCACACTTGACCAGGCGGCGAGATTGATGTCATGAGCGGAACAGCGGAGGACGGCCCACTAACCCCCCCATAAACGTCCCCGCCCACCACCTCCCTTTTTTTTTATGTCCCCCATTCAAAGTGACAAAACACTGATGCAGCCAGCCCCCTGGTGGTCAAACAGGAAGTGCGGCTGAGACCGTTAGGAAAAATTAAGTTGACCCGAGGAGTCTGCGGTCAAATGAAGTGACGCATTAAAAATATATACGGCCTGTGTGTGTGTGTGTGTGTGTGTGTGTGTGTGTGTGTGTGTAGAAAGGTTAACCAGCAAGGGTTTCCACACGTCTAGAATTGATAGCGCTTGACAGCTCGTAGCTGCTAAAATGACTCACAGGAAGAAATCCCCTTGACCTGCTGAAGGACAGACACACACACACACACACACACACACACACACACACACACACAGGCCCGCGCTACTGGATACTGGAGCAAGACTGCAATGCACACTTAGGATGTTTTGCGGTTTCAAATATCTCAGAATGACGATCATCTGGAAATGAGAGCTCTGGTCGGACAAACAGAGAGACGGAAACATCACCGCTGTTAACTCGTCGGTCGTGATGGATCGAATTTAGGAAAATTAGATGTAAAGCATTTATTTTCCCATTTGTCCAAAGCCCAACAGAGGAACCTGCAAGAGGGACGGATATATTTAGCAACTCCCCCCCCCGCCAAAAAAAAAATGCTGCTGTGCTCTGCTCTGCGCTGCTCGTCGGCCGGAAAGAATCATTGCTGACAGATCGAATGGCATCACTACTTATCCAACCAGCATGAAAAAAAGGAAGGAAAGTTTATATAAAATGGAAGCAGACTTGGCAGAGAGGAAGACATGCAGCATCTAAAATCTTCTGCACACGAAGAAGAAAAAATAAAAAGGTGTTTGGTCCAACACCTCCGTTAAAGGTCAGACTCAGCTGCGGGGTCGAGGGGCGGGGCCAGACGACTACATGCAGCTCGGTCGGGACGCTTTGCCTGGCGGAGCATCGACCCGACAGGTCGCGAAGGAAAGTTTAGGAAGGAGAAAGTTGAGAAAGAAAGCGTGAGCAGCTAGGAGGGCTTCTTTGATAGCACACCAGTGTCACAAGGTCTTTCCTCCCCAATAATTTGCCTTGCAGATGAATTTAAATTGTGAACGAGTGAGGACGTTAGTAAATCTCGTCTTTTTTTAAACTCTAAAAGTCCAGAGTGGAACGAAAGCCTGGTGCTTTCTTTAGAGTCACGTGCTCTCGCCAGCCTTGTGTTTAGTCTCTTAGCAACTGATAAGTTCTCCATTCGCTTTATTACAGACACGTTAAAACCATTCCAGCCCATCAATCCTGCTGGCGAAATGGACGAGGAAGTTGAAAACTGGGCTGCGCACGGGTCATTTAACACGGCTCTGCACATCGACACAGCGCACGTGAAGGAGGAAAACATTCATTTGCGTCGCACCAGTGGAAGAACACGACAATTCGGCCCCCCGATGATCCGAGGAGATTGAGAGTAAATGAATTGCGGCGAGGAAGGAGCGGAAACATTTGATCGGCTCCGGGAGGGAGATTGCGCGGTGTAATGAGGAAAAATGAGGCCCCTCGGAGGGCAGTCGGCTGCCTCGCAACACAACACGCCAGCCGCCGCAGCCAAAACAGAGAAATTCTGCCGTTTTTATCTTCGCCTGCTGCTCGTCCAGCACGTTTCTCTCACACGAGTGGCCCAATTTTAGCCCTCGACTCCACGCTGAGCTGAAATCTGAGCAGGAAAGTTACAGCATTTCTGCTTTTTCAGACACTGGATACATTTATATATTTTTACACTATGCACAGCTGCTGCCAGAGACCACGGTGTCCTCATGTGACTTTCCCTCTGCTTGTTCCTGCAGGATGGTGGTGGTGGTGGGGGGGGGGGGGTGCGAGGACGGACGGACAGCCTGGCGATATCCAGCTCACACTGCTGGCGCTTTGTGGCATTTCAGCCTCGTCCTCCCTCCAGAAAATGTTAAACGGTGGCGTAAAGGTCTCGAAAGGTTGCAACGTGTTCAAAACAGGGCGCGCTCCGGTGACTAAGACAGGCTGACGGCAGAGGAGGAGGAGGAGGAGGGGGAGGGGGAGGAGGGGGAGGAGCAGGAGGAAGAGCCTTTGCTTCATGGCTTCATCCACTGTTTGGAATGGTGCCATTGGGGAATTTCAGTGAACAAGCGCGAGCATGTTTTCTCCTCGACACTGATTGGCCGGTCACATCCTGACCAGCCGCTGGGATCTGGGTCGGAGATCCCAGCGATCCAGCGGCAAGGAAACGGGCTTTTTTCCCCCCGCAGAAGTTTTCTTTTTTTTTTCTGTTCGTCTGTTTCATCTGCGTGTCACCCTCAAACTTTTATTTCCCTCGCTCTCGCTCGCTTTTATTTATTTCATTCTGAAGTAGCAGCGGCGGATCTGTAGGGATGATGCCTCTGAATACCGGGGCTGGGGGGTGGGGGGGTGGGGGGGGGGACAGAGAGAGAGAGAGAGAGAAAGGAACAGCAGGAAATGCCTCCTGGGAGAGATTTAACATATCAGCCCTTATTTACTCACAGTGCCACTGCCTGGTGGCGCTCTCACCACACACATTTTAATAAAACATCAGGGCGAGGGGGGGAAAAAAATGAATATTTTTTAAAAGGCAAACTGAGTGATACATATTTAAGCGGGGAAGGAAGTGAGGGTGTGTGTGTGTGTGTGTGTGTGTGTGTGTGTGTGTGTGTGTGTTGAGTCGCTGCTTTTCCAGTGCCGAGTGACACTTTTTACTGTCTGACTTCATTTTCACGGTGAAACGAGGCAAACAGCAGCCGGCGTTCACCTTCACAATGACGCAGTCACTGTCAGCGAGTGTCACCTGAGGGAACGGCCTCCACGGGTGGGTGGGTGGGGAGGTGGAGGCGCCGACTGAAAGGAACTATTTCCTATTTGCTATTTCGACAAGGTCTTTGGCAGAACTCCAACACAGAGCTGCGTTCCTCACACGACGACTTCACAAATTACAACTCAGCTGCAGCAAATCTCCTCCTGCACTCGGGCGAATGGAGCGGCGGATTTCATTTGAAACACGTTCCCATCCAACATGTCTGTTTTGTCGCCGCCCTCCTCGACAGATGTACGTGACGTGCACGGTGCAGGCCAAGGGCACGCGCCTGGCCAAGCCGGTGCTCTCCCTGGGACTCATGTGTCTGGCCTTCCTCACCGGCCTCAACCGAGTGGCCGAGTACCGCAACCACTGGTCGGACGTCATCGCCGGCTACATCATCGGCACCGCCATCGCCACCTTCCTGGTGAGAGCGCCGCGTTCCCGCGCCTTTTTAACTTATTCATTTGCACAATGTCTTTTTTTTTCTTTGAGGCAGATAGACAAAGATAGTAGTAGCCTTTTTTTCCAGGGGGTCGTTTCACCTGATTTACTGGTGACACTGTCTTATTCCCCCTGTGATCCTGAGTTCAGGAAGAAGCGGGTACTGAAAATGGATGGATGGACTTTCTAAAAGCATGTTTCCCCCCAAACAGCAGCTGCACACACACACACACACACACACACACACACACACACACACAGAAAAACTGAATGTGCGTCCGCACTGCTTTCCTTGGGTCACTTTAGCATCCGGAGGACCCGTCTGTCCAATGAGGCATCGTGTTTTCTGTGAAAATAACAAACACGGGGCAAAGGACCAGTGGGAACGACTCACAAGTGTATATAGACATAAGATATTTTTTTCTGTTTAAAGTGGCAGCGTCTCGGCTGCCTCAGAGAGAGGCAGAGAGCTGCGCTTGTGAAACTTTTCAAGCGCTACAGTGCATGAGAAACAGGATTCAGAAAAAAAAAAAAAAAAAAAAACGCTGGAGGATTTTCAGCAGAGAGGAGGAGTGTTCTCACTGATGGTGCGTGGCAGCCGGGAGGCCACGGTGGATATTCTGCCCCCGATACCTTTTTCCCCTGCTGTTGTCCACGCTGCAGCGCTGCTACTGCAGCAGCAGCAGCAGCAGCAGCAGCAGCAGCAGCAGCAGGAGAACAGGGTTAGAGATGGCAGCAATAAGTGTAGCAGAAAAAATAACACGCACCAGAAACTCAGATTAAAGTTCACTTCTGAACTGTCAAAGGAGCATCCTGTGTGTGTGTGTATATATATATATATATATATATATATATATATATATATATATATGCTGTGTTTTCTTTGGCTGGACAGGAAGTGGCTTGGCAGGAAGTGCCAGATTGTATTTGAGAAGCTCGATGAGACAGAGCAACCTTGGGAAGCTGGAGAAGTGGTAGCCTCGCGGTGACGGTCCAGTCTGCTGCTAACAGCTCGTCGTTGCCGCGGCCAGTTATCGTGAGTTGGGATCGCGGAAGGCAATTTGTCGCAGGGCAGAGTTTTTGCAGATTAAAAGCGAAGGAAGCCGAGTATGAAATGAGGCACGAATGAACGCGCGCTAATTATGCGCGGCGGAACATGCATCAACAAACTGGAGCAGCGGCGATGGACCATCGACCGGCCAGCTTCCCGCAGCTCTCGCCTCGCGCTGCATCAGTGCGAATCAGTGCTGCTGCTGCACGGCGCAGGGAGATCATTGCAGGTCATTATCTGAACACCGGCTTTGATTACTGCCAACGATGAGTTTGGGCGGCGCTCCAGGCCCGTGGAGCCGTCTGTTTAACACACAGACTGAAAACAGTATTTCACCTCTGAACAGGAGGATTCACTGCGAGGCTCAGCAGAGCTGGTTCACCAGCAGCAGCAGCAGCAGCAGCAGCAGCAGAGGGAGGAAAGGCTTCCCCTTCTCTTCCCCCACCCTCTCATCCTCTTTGTTCCCGCTGCTTTGGGTCCAGAAAGGATAATATGCGATAAGGTGGCCTCTTCAAACAGATTAGCGTTGCTTAATACACCGTTGCTATCAGCCCTGGTTAGTAACACCAGCAGAAACACACTCCTCCCTCGCACTTCCCTCCGCCTCAGCGTCTTTCATCCATTCTCTCCTCCTCTCTTCCACCCTTTAAATAAGCAGCGCTCACTATCGCCAGGCAGAGCCAATCACAGGCCCGGACTCATCCACCCTCCCCACCCCCCCCACCCCCACTCCTCCCTCCGCTGCCATAATACACGTGCAAATTATCAGTACACGAAGCAGCAGCTGTGTTGGAGACAGTGAAGCCTTTAAAGTGCCTCCAGACAAGCTTGGTAATTTATGAGTCGGGGAGATTAACATCGTGGCCCGTGTAGGAACATAAAGCTAAACAAGGAGTTGGTATCGGGACGCAGATCGCAGACAAGATATCCGCTCCAACAGGCTTCGCCTCGCATCCCCTCATTAAAACTACAGCTCGCAGCAAACTTAATTGCGCTAATCTGTCTAAAGTGAAGTTGGAAAGGACAGCAGCTCCTGCAGCGTCGTGGAGATGGCTCCTGCCACGCCGGTCACCAAAGTATGAGGGGGGAAAAGAGCGCCCTCCGCAGGTTTAAACAAAAACATCGTGCAGAGAGCAAAGGTAGAAGTGAGTTTGGTTTTTTTGGTCTGCATGCAGAAATCTACACTGACGCTTCCAAAGCTCAGCTGCTCAAACAGTGTGTGAGAACCTGTGACAGTGCCAGGCTCCCCCCCCCCGCCTGAAGCCCCCAGGCAGTTTCACCGTCCACTGACAATACTGTTGGTCTCAGCCAGGAGGGAACACGGCCTGTGTGACTCCCTGCAACACGGCCTGTGTGACTCCCTGCACAAGAGCAGCAAGCTGACTGTCCCTTCCAGTTGCCTCTTCCTCCTCCTCCTCCTCTTCCTCCTCCTCCTCTCCAGCCTCCCAAATTGGCTATTTTTTTTTCATCTTGAGGCCTCTAAGCCATGTTTGGCCCCTTATTAGAGAGGCTCCGGCGACATCCATCACAGATACAGTAGGGCTCCCCCCGGAGGACAAAACCACAGCCGCGCACACATACGTGACCTAGATACTTAGCCTGGTAATCCAGCCCAGCACTTGAAAACCTCAATGCCTGGAATTCAGCTACGCACACATCTGCATCAGGGAGCTGTTTCTACTACACTGTGTGTGTGTGTGTGTGTGTGTCCGTAATTTAGCTGCGGGCTCATTTCCATTTGTGTGTTTATTAAATCTCCTCCGTCTCCCTCCCTCCCTCCCTCCCTCCTTCACTCTCTCGGTGTGTGTGTGTAGGTGGTGTGTGTGGTGCACAACTTCAAAGGGAAGCTGCTGCTGAGCGAGGACTCGCCGACCGAGGAGCAGCCGCCCAACATGGCCACGCTGCACATCGGCCGGATGGAGAGTCCACTGGAGAAGTACATCGCCTCACAGGTCAGTGGGAGGCGGCGGCAGCGACGACGGCGGTTTGCTCGATCACGCTGACGACCTTCATGAAAGCGCCGCGTTGCAAAACCGAAAGCTAAGGGTGACTGGCTGAGTTTTTACAATTTGGGAGACGTGCACGCATGCATGCATGCAGACACACAACAACCCACCCACCCACCCACCGGGCTGCTGCTGCTGCTGCTCTTGCAGGAGACGGATGATGAAGACGATGAGGAGTCGTGCGACATTAAAGGCCGCCTCCGCGCCTTCCTGCGCTGGCTGCAGGGCCTCGACTGGCTGCAGCGTCTCCGGAACAAAAGGCAAAACAGCTCTGAAGTGCCGTGACACCTGAGTGACGCCACATCTCTGGACACGTCTCGGTCTCAGTCTCAGTCTCAGTCTCAGTCTAGGTCTAGGTCTCAGTCTCAGTCTCAGTCTCAGTCTCAGTCTCAGTCTCAGTCTAGGTCTCGGTCTCAGTCTCAGTCTCAGTCTCAGTCTAGGTCTCGGTCTCAGTCTCAGTCTCAGTCTCAGTCTCAGTCTAGGTCTCGGTCTCAGTCTCAGTCAGGCTTTACACCTTGGCTCTAGTCCAGCACATCACATCAAAGATTAATACTGGGAGGAAATGGATGAGACCTTGGTTTCATTTTCATCTGTTGAGATGCTTTCCATCAGTGTGACGCCTTCGCTGTCACTCAGCAATTTCGGAAGCAAGTGGAAAGATAAAGACAAATTTGACGCTGATTCAGACCAATGGGACGATGTCCAGAGTGTTTGGCTTGCGTGGTTGAAGTGCTGTTTTTCCTCCTCTGGCCTTCTCACACCAGTGAAATCACATTTCTTTACCCCCACATCTCCACAATCCCAAATGTTCCGCTGCAACGGCTGCGTGAACAATGTCATGCAGTGTGTGTTTTTTTCCCCACTTCCTTTCTTTCTTCCGACCTGCCCTCACTAACGATGTGAGGCTCTACACACTGCAAAGCACAGAAACAAAGAGGCAACTTTCTGGCGATCTGATCATTCATTTCCCGGCCGCCTGCTGAGAGCCCGCACCTTGCTTTGTCTGACACAAAGCCCAGAACCTCACACTCTCCGCTCGGCGGAAAAATAGCCCGCTCTAAAAATAGCCGGTGCCCAAAGATGCCTGGAGGCGAGGCAAGCCACAGTGAACAAAATACCAGGGCAGGAAGCAACCTTTGAGTGGGCAAAATAAATAAATAAATAAATGAGTATTCGACTCCCACGCTCTTCTTCTGCTCTTTTGTTTTGTCTCCATCGACGGTCTCGACGGTGTGACACCTGCAGGATCTACAGACCATCATGACAATGGTGTCTCACCAAGACGTCACGTTATTGATCCATTTTCCACCAACTGCACAGCGTCGCGGGTTAGCTAGAGCCCATCCCAGATGCATGAATACACACAACCATCGCAGGTGCCACATTCGCCAGTCAGCCTGTGATGCAGAGGCGGGAGAACCTGGAGAACATGGAGAACCTGGAGAACCTGGAGAGGACCCACACAGATGTGCACATCATATTCATTTTTGCACAACAGTGCTCAATAGGTCAATAGTACAATCCTGTGTTATGAAAAAGGCTGTTTGAGTGATGAGGCCGGTGTCTCACAGCCAGACGTCACACTGGCCCTGATGCATTACAGCAGCAGCACACTTGTGCTGCGCTCAGGGTTGCCAGTTGCAGTGCCCAGCTGCTTTGAACGCCGTGTTTCTTCTTGCAGGCATTATGTATCACGTTTGGGGACTATCAACAAATCTTTCGAAGCGCAGATGAGGAACTTGACGACCTTGATCTCTTAAATCTTCCAGGGGATTTGGGACTGAGGATTAACCTGTGAGAGGCCACTGCAAGATGTGGAATCTGGTTCATTCGCCTTCACTTTGTTCGGGGAGAGTTGCATATCGGCATCGAGCCTCGATCCGTGGAAGTGACGCCTGTGGCTTCACATTAAGGCCTATTTATGTCCGCATGAAAACGGCGCAGCGGCTTGGCTGTGTGATTGGCTGAGGGTGAGAACCGCCCGGGCCGTGAAGAGGGCTTTGCTTCAATGAACCGCCAGCGTGTCCGTTTATAGCGCAGCCCCATACGGAGCGTCTTTCTAAGATCTTCTGCCTCTCAGAGAAATGTACAGTAGTTCTAATTGAGGAAGCAGGGGCAGTGAGGGGGAGGGTGGGAGGCGGGGGGCGGGGGGTGGGGGGTGGGGGTGTCGGCACTGCGCACTCTGAGCTCACATCTCTACCAAGTCCCTTCGCTTCAAGCTCTGCATCTCACGCTCTGCAGCCGAACCCCTCTCAGAGGCTGGATTAGAGAATCAAAGTCTTCACAGCCGACCAACAACAACAGCCCCCCCCCCCACGGTGGCGTTCCTCCCCCTCTACAACTTAAATCCTTTGATATCTGTGAAGGATTTTGCAGATTTGCTAATTGGCGGAAGGACTGTTTCCAAGTCCTGCGTAATTTGGGTTGACGCCCATAAGAGAAGGCGGCCGTGTAAAATCTTCTGTTGACTGACGAAGGCAACAGCTGATTAGTTTAAACACCTTTAAATACTCTCTTCTTAACCAAATACAGCCCCACTTCCTGTTTCTCTGATCATATATTTTCCTTCCTTCCCCAACAGAATCACATCGCCTTCGCTGAGGTCACATGACGTGGAGTCGGCCGTGTGGCAGACCCACTGGACGTCCACGCTCTTCACCGTCCAACCAAATTAGACAGAGCGCAATGCTTCTGACCCATTTCGTACGTGTGTGTGTGTGTGTGTGTGTGTGTGTGTGTGTGCGTCTGGTCCACGGTATGTTGTTCTATGTTGTCTCCCCTCCCCCCCCCCACCTCCTCCCTCCCCATGCCCTCTGTCCACCCCCTCCCGCTGTCACAGCTTCACTTACGTAAATGAGAGAAAACAAAAGAAAATCCAGAAAAAAGAAAGAGGCGTCACTCAGTCAGTCGGCAGCCTCTGCTCTCTTCACCTATGCACTTGTTCGAAAGTCCTTCTCTGACTGCCTGATGTTGGCCTCTGTGAGGGGGAAACCCTCCAGCAGAGGTGTTGCACCATGAAAAAGAAGCTTGAAATTGAAAAAAAAATATATGCGATTTATAAAATCCAAGAAAAGAACTGGATGCTGTCATCCCACCTCTGCCTCGAGGGGCAGATATTTTCATTCTTCCGACTTATTTTGCAAATCAATGTGAAAAAAAATAAAATAAAAATCCTGCCACTAGTGGCAGGCTGCTGTATAGCATTTAAACTGCAGAAACTGGCCCAAGCAATCGAAACTTCCACATTTAAAACTTTGATGTGAGCACTAAACCTTTTTTTTGCACTCTCTTACAATCCGACTTCATGGTCATTGGATCATTTATGTCCTCAGAGGTCGTAAAGAACCTCGTCCTAACTTGATCAGGTCAACGTTGGTGCGTGCAAATCCGCAACTGAGTCGTTTCCTCCTCTTTTTCTCAGAGAAACAAATGAATATATTATTCATATCCAAAAAAAAAAAATCAATCATGGACACACGGAGAGGAGAGGGGCCGTCTTCACGCTGGGGTCTGGAGGGGAGGCGGCCTCTGCGGTTATATATCACAGCCAATCAGGGCACAGGCATCTCTGATCATCATCTTGGTTCCAGTGCATCAACATGAAGACAATGAAAAACTGGTTTCAGTTCATGTTTATATGTACAAAAGTATTTTTTATGCCTCAATAGAGACATAACGCTGTTTCTTTTGAATATACGTTTAATATTTGTAGTTCTAGTTAATTAAAACAGTCACATGTTTATTATGGCCTGGTCCTTGGTGTCATAAATGGCTTAATCTTGCATTAATGGGTATTTATGTGCAAGCCACAGCCTGTTCTTCCCTCAACTGTTGTTGTTCTTTGTTCCTTTTTTTGATGAAAAGCATTTCCATGACACACACTTTGGAATAATTTTGGATCGTCAGTGTAAAATATTGGACTGAGTTAGTTAGTTAGTTAGCTCGTTAATAATCGACTCCAAAAACAAGCAAACTGGCAACCAGACAGCAGAGTGCGGATTGCAATCAAATCCAGTCTGCGTGATTCTACGTCCCCCAGTGGTCAAAAAAAAAAAAAAAAAAGATCATTTAGCTTTGAAATGTTTGGTGATGGATGGAATTCTCTGCTTTCCGAGCAGTTGAAGCGAGGGGCAACATGGACGACGACTAACACGATGCAACTCACGCAGTGCCGGTGCGTCTTTCAGCTTCAAACACGGAAACTAAAATGCTCTTTGTTGGTTTCTTCCACTTCCGCCGCTGCACCGAGTCCACCCGACCATGAGCTTTTGTATTTAACCAGCAGGGGGAGGACGGCGGGGACACGGCGAGGTGCACTTCTTCAAATGTCTATTTTTGTAACGGTCGTACGGTATGGCGCTGGCGAGAGGCCCGGAGGTCGGGAGGTGCGAGAGCAGAATGGCACTACGGATGAAAAGATGAAAAAAGCATCAGTCCGACTCAAACTCCTCTCATAGCAAAACACAACCACTGAGACAAACGACTCGCATTGCTGCTGCTTAAAAACACAGATCAAAAAAGTTCAGGAATCAGCCCATGAAATAGAAAAAAAACCCTGATATATTTAAAAGAGAATATAAATATAACTATATATGTATACATCACAAAGAATATATTACTGCTGTATTGCTGTCTATTTTTACTATGACTGTGCACTGTGTGGCTGTTCATAATTAATGGCTCTTCTATTCCACGGAACTGTTATTGCTCCTCGATGTCGGTCGACTCTGAAGAGATCGTTTGATTTCACCGTTTTATACCTTTTTAGTGGATTCGTGACCAACGTCACTCGCACTGAGATGACATCATACTGCTTCCCACAAATGGATCTTGGCCCCTATGACCCTGTGCCCCTTTCCCTCTGGGTAAACGTTGCACATCCTATCTCTGTTTTAAGTCGTCATTTGTTTTTTCCTCAACAAATGTATCTTCTTTTTTAACTTGAGTTTCAATTGTGACCTTTTACACTGTACAAAATCTAAAGCCTTTTAATAAAAAAATAAACAAATGAAGAGAAAACTGGTCTGTCTCTAAACATTGCCTGATTGTCATAATTTCTTCCTCCAAGATAGACGTATGCTAATTAGCCATAGCGTGCGTGAACAGCAGACACAGAGCTCGGTGGCGTGCTCTCAGAATAGAGGTGCGAGTGCAAAGCCTCCAGGTCACAACACCATGGCTATCTCAGCGCAGCCTTTTCTCTTTTTTTTCAACAGCAATCAGTTTTGTTTAGCGCCGGCGCCTCAGCCGGGGTTCAGTGTGAAACTCATTATCATCTGGTAGAAGGAGATCAGAGGCTCGCAGAGAGGAGAGAGATAAAAGGAAAGTCTCCATGTATAGAAAGCGTGAAGGGAAGAACTTTAATCTGCTCCTGACACCCATCAGTGGGTGTGAGCGCCGCTCCGCCGCTGCCGCTAACACAGGGAGTCTCGCTGCATATCTGACAGAACATCAGACAGAGCGGGAAGTTCTGGAACGGGAAGTTCTGACATGACGACCCAAACGACCTTCCAGACTGAGCACTGAGCGAGCACGAAGCTCCACCACTGCATCCCGACGAGGAACGAGAACTTGTGTTGATGCTGAAAGATGAAATCTGCTCTTCAAGGCAGCATTTTGAAGATGACAACTTCGCCGACGAACAATTGCTCGCTGCTGAGGCGTTCTTCTCCGAGTGATCGGCGCGAATACAACTCCTCCGTAGCTGCAGCTAAAAACAACCTGACGGATGACGGCCTCTGTCTGCTGTCTGACACTGAGGCTCCGCCCACTGACGTGCGGCGAGCCGACGGAGGGAAAACGACCAAAAAATGCGAAAGAAAAACCAACAAGAGAGGACCAACGGCTGCTGTCCGCAGTGCTGAAACAACTCAGACTCAAATCAGAGAATCGGCAGCAGGCAGCAGCTTTGGAGAATGGCACATCGGCATATCAAGGTGCAGAGAGCAGCAGCAGCAGCAGCAGCAACGGTGGCCCGGAGGTGACGGCAGTCGTGTGTGTCAGACACCTCTCTGCCAAGTGGGGACGGGACTGTGTTGTCCTGCGAGGTGAGGACACATTAACGTCACTTAGGCAGTGTTGTTCCGCTCCGTGCTGTCCAGGCTGGAGGACGACGCGCTAACACGCCCAGACAGACGGAGAGCAAACATCATCTTGGTGTCTGCCGGCCTGCCGCTGCAGGAGCAGAGGTGATGGGGAGGGGAGGTGGGGGGGGAGTGAGGTGGAGGGATGGGGGAGATTACTCCCCCCTCCCCCCTCCCTTTACCAAAGAGATTTAGATCTTTAGTTGAAACTCACAACTGGGCGCTAAATCAACCTCCACCTCCATTACTAGAAAATGGACATTTACTGAGTTTCCAAAGACGAGGGTGGGAGACGAAGACACGCGGCGTCCAATAAGCCGCTTCAGTTCACGAGAGGCCGGCTTTCATACATCACAAAGCGCTGTGCGAGCATCAGAGTCACAGGCTGGACGTTCACACCAGCCTGAAGTTTAAGAGGAGGTAAAACTTCTGAGCGCACAAACTGTCTCATTCAAACCTCCCTCTAATCGCGTACATGAATAAAACCGGCCGACCAGAAAGCAGGCTGTGGAAACGGGAGGCTGCTAAAACATTTGCTAGGACGAGCTGGTAATTTAGCTCCCGTGGCTCGCAGCCACCGACAGGTTCCTTTCCCCCGAACCCATTTCCTCCCTCGGAATGAGGAGAGCCGTTGCAGCGGTGGGAAATGTGCCGCGCAGGCACTTCCAGCCGATTGGAAGTGGAGTTTCAGAGGCGTGCGGCGCTGCGAAGCTCGCCTCCTCTCCGTCGCATTAACTCTGCTGACTGACACTCGGCCCCTGCGGGAGGCGTCTGTACAGCGGCGAGCGCTGCTCTCGTTCTGTTCCCAAGATTGGCAGAGGATTAATGTTGTGATCAAAACACGGCCGTGAGTTTACGTCCTGTTTACACACACACACACACACACACACACACTGGTGTCAAATGACAGCCACTCGGTTGGTTCAATCAGCTGCCCAGCTGGGTCAGTGGGAGACAAGAAACCATCCCAGCCTCTTCTTGTAAAGACAGATTTTGGCTTTAGACTGAAATAAATGTATTTGAATTTATATCAGCAAGTTCAAAGTCATCTTCCACTTACCAGATAAAGAACACGTTCAGTTTTATTAATGTCCAGCCCCGTCGGAGGCCCTCAGCTGTCAAGCATCATTAAAATTGATAAGTCCTTCTATCCGGCCGCTCATCCACATTCACAGGGAAGCCTCGGCGGCGCTGCGAGCCCTGTGGCTGATGAGTCACTGCGCTGCAACAACACCATCGCTGTATATCGATCTCAGCAGACGGCTGGCGGACCACTCGCCACCACCCGCACGACTCCCATCCCCAAACAGGCAGCACCTCCGGACGCAGGGCGGTTCACATTGCGTATCTGCCACCGAGAAAAGGAAAGAGAGAGGAAAAGCTGGTCGCAGAGACAGCGGTGGATTCCCTGAGTGTTTGACTGGGACTCGGTGACGAGGTGGAAACAGGACACGAAGACGCCGGAGCGGCAGGCCTGCGCAGCGTTAGCGGCCGGCCGGCCAGCCGCGGTCATTAAGTCGCATTATGTCTCGCTGACTGCGAGTCTGGCCCTGCGTGGTCCCCGCGGGGCTCAGTGTGTGGGACGAGATGCTCACATGATGTCGGGGACGGAAATAGCCGACGAAGGCATCAGCAGCGTTTTTGGTTGGAAGCGACATTGCAGAAACGTGGGGTGATTCATTTTTTAAAAGGAGATTTTCTATCATCAGGGAAAAAAAAAAAACCAAAACAAGATGAGATGTCGGCCGAGGGACGTTGAGCACATTCATTTAGGCAGGCAGGCAGGCAGGCAGGCGGGGGAGAGGGGGGGGTCTGGGGAGTGTTGTCTCCCAGCTCTCAAAGTGGAATAACAAGATTGCAGTATGAATGTTTCATTTACGCCGTCTTTGATACTTTAGGTTTAAAGATTCATTGAACGAGATCAGCAAATGTAGGATGAGGATAAATATGTGATAAGTATTAATGGATAAGGAGGGCACTGCAGCGCGAGAGTCAGCAGTCGCAGGCAAAAAGACACAAAACACAGAGACAGAGAACTGAGAGGAGCATCGAGAACAAAACCCCGAAAAATCTGGAGCACTGCAACGTGGAGAGAAAGAGAGAAGCAACAATGTCCTGACACTAGACTGGGTTTGGCTGAACCAGGGTCAGGTGCAACACATCAGGGTCATCCAGGAAGAGGAAGTAGATCACAGTCAAGCAGCCTCACATGATTAATTGTGCATTAATAAATAATAAATAATAATAATAAAAAAAAACCCTTGGCAACCTTCCAGAAAACAGCCTGCTTTAGCCCTCTGTTCACAGCCAGCCCCCCTGCTGTGACCCATGCCTGGTTGGCTGCTGCGGGATTCAGCTGAGTGTTGAGGAAAAACACAGAGTTTCCTCTGGCAGCAGGCAAGCAGATCATCACTGCCGCTGTGAGATCAGCTTGGAAACAAGGCCCAAAATCTAACCAGGGTTTAGCGCTGACAGGATCGCGGCACTGCGAGGTTTAGCACGTGGAGAAAAACAATGAAGCAAAACAAAACAATTATCCATGCCCAGATTCAAAGCAGTAGGGAATTCAGAATGAAGGCTGTGTGGTGGTGGAGAAGATGAAGAAGGATGAAGCTCGTCACCGAGAAGCAACAAAGATCCTGATTGTCACATTCCAGAACGCCGCTGCTCCTTTTTGGCGAGCGTGGGAGAAGAAGTGGGGCATGCATGGTTGAATACATTAATCATGTGAGCATGCACACACACACACACACACACACACACACACACACACGCGCGTTTACGAGCTGGCTCTGCCTGCTGCCTGCTGGGGATCTGGAGGCTCCTCTCCGCTGGCCCACTTGGAGTTCCTCCACCGCACTCGGCTCCTCATCCTCCTGCAGCACCAGGAAACTTTGGCTCCGCTTCACTCTGTGCTTTCGTTTTACACACGTGCGCTCGGTGAATTATGAATTCCTCCACCTGGGGGAAGCTCCATTAGTCCAGAACCTCTGCCCTGGAGCTCGGAGAAATGAGGCGGCGGTGAGACGCAGCAGATGTGTTGTGTTTGAAGAGGAGCGAGTCCATTGATTATTCATCGAGTGGTTGTGTGCAGTGGGAGACAATCGCTGGCAAGTGGGAATTAGTACCACAAACCAGTCTTCAATGGGAAAACGCTGACGGTTCTGGCGTTCCAAATGTGACAGTATTGTGAGTTGACCTGGACCAGGACTGAGGTGAGACTAAACATCTCTACAAGTGGCTCCGCTGGTGGTGGAGAACAGTGAGTGGGAGAAGATCAATCCAGCCGCCGCTTTCCAAACGTTCTCCGCAGAGATCCAACTGATTCAGGCAACAGCGGGTTGCAGTTTAGCTTTTGACTGAGGTCCAATTCCAAAAGCTTGAGCCTCTTGCAAAAAAGGTTCACAGGTCCAAATGTTCTTGTTTTATCCTCAAATACAACATCAACTAGCAGCAAAGCATCACTGTCCCTTTGCATTTCTAGTCACGTCCGTCCCGTCCCGCAGCCACACACAGAGTCCGACGGCTCAGAGGTGTTGGTGCGGAGTTGCATCAGGCGGCCGAGAGCAGAAACAGTCAGCCAGTCGAGTCAACTCGCGATGGGTTCAGCCGCAGTGATGCGACGTGAGCTTGAAAAGAAATGAGGATGTTTTTGCGCGGCAGCTGTGGGGCTCGCCTGCAGCTGCCTGCACACGACAGCGACTGATGACGTCTGTCATCTCGGTGGCAGCGACTCTTCTGAAAAGTGGGTTTTCATTTGCCGACACTGTTCAGATTTCTCGTCTCCATGCAAGCAACACAGTAGCTGCGTTTCCATGACAGTTGTTCGCAAAATAAAAGCAACCTTTCTGAAGATCCGCCTCACGGGAGCGCCAAAACCTTTGAGCCACGTTTGAGAGGTTTTTCCAAGATGAGCCGTTTCTATCACCAGTCCTTTATTGCCATATTTAGGTTTTGTGCAATTCTAGGGGTCATGGAAACGCAGCAACAGTGATTTTCCCGCCCTCCTCCTCCTCCTCCTCCTCCCCCCTCCTCCTGCTTTGACTTGCATGCCCCTGATGAAAAGGGCTCCAATCCCCACAGCGAGGACGTCCTTTCTTTAAAGAAGCTCTTTTCATTTTTAATGTTCTTGAGTGTTGTACGATAACCTACTTAGTAGCCGCCCCTGTTCGGCTGCTCCGTCCTCCTCAGGAGCGCAAGAGACAGGAGAAGTCCTTTTGTACCGTCGTTTATTTCCTGCGCGAGTGTGTATTTAGGTCTGCCATTCATTATTTATTGTTTGACTATTCAAACAATACAAATACATCATTTGAAATATGCGCACTTGCTGAATAAAAATGTTTGCGACCGACGCATTGCCGTGACTGCCTTCTTCATTGTGAGAAACAACTGCTCTGCGCTTGGGAAGTGATTAGCATGAACTCAGGCAGAGTGTTTATTCAAAGGCTCCGCCGGCTCTCACTTCCACCCCGGAGAAATGCGTGTTTGCCTTCCAAAACTGTTTTATGTTGCTCTTTCATGAAGGCAGATCCGTCCTCATGAAAGAGCAATAATGCCTCCACTTGTAGCCGCTGCGCTGAGGATTAGCACCTCCCTCCCTCCCTCCCGCTCGCTCACACAACTCGGCTCACCGGGGAGAAAAGCGATGAGAACGTGAGCGTTGTGTATGGAGGAGCGGGAATGCCGGGGAAGTGACTTTGAACCGGAATACCTCCGAGAGACATTTAACGCCTCTCTCGTCGTCCCCGACGCTGCTTTCATGCTGAGAAACAAGACGCCACAAGCGCAACGTTCTAGTGTTTGGATCCACCTTTATTACTTTATGACAAGGTCTCAAAAATATTGGTTTTCATGTAGTTTTTTTATTACATTCGATAAAGCAGAGTGAGAAGAAAGAGGAAAAGGGGTTTAAGACATAAAACGTATGAGCTTGATAAAAAAAGAAAAAAAAAATGCCGTTACAAAGACGCTGTGGCACATTTTCATCATCACGCCTGTAAACATGAGTCTTGAGGATCTTTAGAAGCACCCGTTTAAAGCTAGAAACACCCCAGGCTAGTTTATTAAGGCATCATTATTACAGTTATTAATTCCATTTCCTCAATTGCTGGCAACCATTGGTGGGGTTTTGGCCTTGAACAATAAGGAGGTTATGCTCTTGAAGTAATGCGATTCAAATGAAATATTTTTTTGGTGTGCACTCTTGACATTAACGGTAAGATACATAAAAACAAGTTATAGAATTACAACTTCCTGTCAGTCAAACAGCGCCACCTGGACAAATCAAGGCGGCTGGACAAATATTATTTGCACTCAAGTGTTTTGCAAAAAGTGTTTTCTTCCCCCTGAATGAACTTTGGCTGCTGTTGTTTTTTTTTTTTTTTTTGTGTATCCGCTCGTTAAGTTTAAAGCTTTCAAGGATGCTGTCAAACACAGGACAATCACATGACTTCTTTTGACTGATCAGCAGTTGCAGAAGCAGGAGGAGAGAGGCAGACAGAAAGCTCAGTGGACATTTGGGGCCCGGGAGAGTGATTTTGAGCAGCGGGAGATGAGAGGGATCTCAGTCAAAGGGCGGCGTGCGTGAGGCAGCGTCGCGCTTGTTTTGGTCGCACGGAAACGATGGTTTGCACCAGTGGTCACAGGTTCAGTCCGCTCAAGTCCTCGGTCCGGCTGCGTTCACACAACCGGCGGCCTGCGGGAGGCGCTGGCCGCAGCCGCTTCAGGGGCTTCCTTGGCCGTGGCTCTGCTCTGCGGCCGGCTGGGCTCTCTGAGACAGGAGGAAGGATTCCCACACAGCCAGGCACTGAAACACACGGCAGTCCTTCATCGTTAGCGCCGCCAGACGCAGCTCTCGCTGCTCTCCCTGCACGCTGCAGCTCAGCGTGTGGTTTTCAAACATCGAGATCAAACGTCTTGAACGAGCGCAGAGATTGTTTCGCAAAGAAGAAAGCGTGTTGCAAAATCTTCTTTTGAAAAGTTATCTTTATCCAGATTTTCTCTCCTTCCAAACACATGGAAGGTCCAGTTTTAGCAGGAGGCTGTAAACAGAGGGCTAAACAGGCCGTTTCCTGGATCTCAATTTGTTTTTTTTACCCTGATAATAAATCACCTGAGGCTGCTTCACTTCGTCGGGATCAAAAGTAGAGCTGTGATAAAGGATGGAATACGAGGCTGTTCATCTTTCTCCTGCTATTTGTCAGTGAGCTCTTCAAACCACAGCATCATTGTTATGCTTCTATTTTTGACGTAAATACACAGTAATAATTCACTCACTCACTCACTCACTCACTCGCACACTCATCCATTCACTCATTCGACATTGGATTGTGTCCCTCTTACATCACATCCCTGCAATCAGTGAAGCTCTTCAGAAGCCTCCTTCACGCCAGGAACCACAATGAGGACTTGAACGCTCATCTGGGAGAAACCACAGCGCCGGGCGAAAAAAAAAAACACAAACCCACACACAACACAACACCACAAGACAACACAAACAGCGTTTCTGCAGGCTCTCCTCTCATTTCTGTCTCTGCGGCGCCTGAACACTCGACTGCGCTCTGTTTTGCAGCTCTGTGATGAAACGGCAGTTAAAAAAAACACTGTTGCAACATCTTCAAACGCGCTGCATCACATCCACCACCCGACGGTGGGGGGAGCGGGGGGGGGGGGGGGGCGCCAAGTTTAGTAATCCACTTTGATTAGACATTTGTTTTAAATGCGTATATTTTCACTTGTTAGATATCAAATCAGCAGGACAAATAATGGTCCGTGTGAAGCTCAGGGGTCTCCTTTGCATCAGAATAACAGTCGTACTCAGCCGCTTCCCAGCAGTCTCTCCCTCTGCGACTCCCTCGCCATCCTATCAGCGCAGGCTGCCTCGGTCACAGTCCCACTGCGGCTGCCGTGCTCATGTGTGAGTGTGTGCGAGGCAGGAAGTCTTGCACGGTTACAGGAAGTGACCCGTGCTGACGGCCGCTCTCCTCCCACCTCCTGCGGCGGTGGTGGTGGTGGTGGTGATGAAGAGCGGCCCTGCAGCTCCTCCTCATCTCACTACTGCCAGACAGTTGTGCAGCCTGGGCACAAAGAAACAAGCCCGAGTTTAAAAAATAGATAAAGAAAAAATCCTGCATACTGATGCTGTGATAGAATTGCAAATTTAGCACACAGTGTTTGGCACACACAGGCTTTGCAACGCCCACACACACACGCACGCACGCACCGATCCACCGCAGCAGGGTCGGTGCCAAACACACTGCAGCATATGTGCAGTATCTCCGCCAGTCTGGCTGCATGGCAGCATGACAACAACGCTGGCTCCTAAAAATAACACACTGCAACAATAATGGAGCGTGTGTGTGTCTGTTACACACAGTAGTAACACAGTGACCGCATACAGTGCGGCGCCACGTCTTCGACCGGCGCCGCCGACTCGTCTGTCAGCCAGGAGGTTCGGGGTTCTGCCTGAAAACCACGGTCCGGACCACCGGACCTCCGGACTCTGCTCAGTCTGAACGCAGCGTTCAGACTGCAGGCGAATCTGATTCAAATCAGATTCCTTCTCAAATCAGTGGAAGATGATTGGACGAGCCACCCGTCTGTCACATTCAATACAAGCCCCGCCCCCTGTTTGAGGCTGTAGAAGGAACTGTAGCGTTTATAAATCAGCTGCTTGAATCTGATTCAAATTCAGAGTGTTTGCAGAGAGAAGTGACCCCCCAACCCTCGACCCCACCGCACCCTTGACCCCACCGCACCCTCGACCCCTGCAATGGAGGTCAGACTCACTCTGCAGCGCCACCTGGCTGCCGCCGCCTGACGTTGAGGCTGATGCACAGCGACGGCGTGCGAGGCAGATCCGCACCGTCACCCGCCGACACGCCCGCTTAAAGATGCATGCGTCGGGGGAGTCGGCGTGGCAGCCAGACTCCTCTCGCTGCAGCTCCGTAAACACAGAGCAGTATTAATATCTGAGAGGCTGGAAGTCTTCCTGCTGCTGGACGCTGAGAGAAGTTGCGGTGCCTCCCCGTGATGACCTTCCCTCTTCCACAGTCCCTCCCCCATCCGTCCCCTGCTGCTGATAAGACCCCCCACCCCCTCGCACTACCCCTCCCTCCAAGGATCGTGTGTCTTATTAGATTCTTACGGTTCCATCTCTCCGTCGTCTCCAGCTGCGATAAATCATTCACCGGCCCCGCGGCTACACCGCTGCGGCCGCCCGCCCGCACCTGAATAACAATATCAGCGCACCGCAAACAGTGACAACGCCCTTCTGGGAGCAGGCGGGCGAGCCGGCGGAGGGTTATTATTATTTTTATTTGCTCATTGAGCGCTTTGGAATGCCGGCGTGATAAAAGAGGCGATAAGGGGACAGTTACTCAAAATGAAATGAAATCGATTCCTGTTGCAGTTATGACTTGTTTCCATAAAAACGGCTGCAAGTCGGGGGCGGAAAATATTTATTCTGCTGCACCTTCGCTGTCAACGGCAGGGCGATGCATGGTGGGTGACGCTGCGACATCTGTTTGAACAATTCTAAAGTTTCCATCGCACCGTCTTTGGGAGGATCGCCGCTGCTCTTCCATTACTGTGAGCTGCTTATCGTGCAGGGAAAACTGTTTACACTCAGATAAGCTGCAGTTATTCACTCTGTGGAAAAAAGTTTTCTTCATTTTTTTGAAAAAATCTGATCTGATCTGGTTTCCATGTCAAGAAACGAGGAGAGAAAAAGGTGAGAAGAAAATATATGCAGCCACCAGACTATGCCTGGCACACACACACACACACACACACACACACACACACACACACACACACACACACACACACACACTAAGTGTGAGGTCTTTATTTGTTTCATATCTCAGTAGATATCACACTATGTACTTAGCATTGAGGCTATCACTACACTGAGGACGTGATGACGTCCACCTTTCCTTCTAAAGGTTCTATAGCACATTTCCCACAGTCTGAGCGAGTGGTAAAACAATCAGAGGAAATGCAGGGGTTTTCATTATGCAAATGTTGCGCATATATTTGGAATCTGCTGCTTTCCTCCAGATGGAACGTGCTCTCTGAGGACTGCCAAGTGTGTCAAAAAACAGCAGGTATTTCCAGCGGTAATTACCGGTACGGCAGAGGAAGGGGGAGAGGTTAAAGAAATCAACAAATAAACATCATGCATATGCATGCCGTGGACGAGACTGAATTTGCAATATTAAAAAAGATAAATAAAATAAAACAAACTACTTCCCAGTGGCCCAAAAATAGGCGGTGGGATTCGAATGCAAAGGCGAGAGATCCTCCTGAACACGTCTGTGTGTGAACACGTAGCCGCCTTCACGTGTGGCTCTACGCGTCGTCACATGGGCGGCTCGGTCGCCATGGTGTCAACGTGGCTGCGCGTTTGAATTCTGGCTTTCACACTAACAAGCGTGAAGGGCTGCAACGCCTCACATTCAGAGCTCAGCCTTTTGGCGGCTCCTGTGCACGTGATTGGATATGTGCACGCACACACACACACACACACAGGCAGGCTAAGCGCCCATTAGATATATATTGCACTTCCCCTGCCAGGGTGCGTTGTGGCGGCTGATGACTGCTTTTGTCAGAGAGGCTGCAGGGAGACGTCACAAGAGAGAGAGAGAGAGAGAGACAGAGAGAGAGAGAGGGAGAGAGAGAGGGAGAGAGAGAGGGAAGAGAGACAGAGAGAGAGGGAGACAGAGACAGACAGACAGACAGAGCCACTGGAGAGAAAACTCAAATATGACACACACACACACACACACACACACACACACACACACACACACACACACACACACACACACACACACACACACACACACACACACACCGATTGCACTCTGTCAAAAACAGGAAGGTGCCTCCTGAACTGCTCGCCAGTCGTGCAGGCAGCTGCTGGAGAGGCGCTCAACTGAGAGTCACTTTTGGCTCCAAGATGATTTTTTTTCCCCCCATTTTTTTTTGTTTGTTAAATACATATTTAATGGCCAGCTGGCTTAAATGACTGCTCTGGGCATGACTCATAGCACTGAACTCAACTCTGAATGTCAGCATATGAGCGTTAAGTGCATTAAGCAGTGAAGCAGGTCCATATGATTCAAACAGATCCTTTTAGACCTTCTGATTCAACTGTTGAGAATCACCATCTGTCCATTCAATGCTCTTTCAGACCCACACACACACACACACACACGCACACGCACACACGCACGTATATATCAATCTATATATACATGTATATATATTTTTAGGTGCTGATGATTGGGGAAGCTCCAGCTGACTGGCTGCTGAGGGACTGAAAAGCGCTGCTGCCCTCTGCTGGCTGAAAGCCTCCACGAGACGGTGACCAATGAAAGAGCCTCTCCGCTCTGACGGCACTCTCAGGAATCCAGGCTGACTGACTGACTGACTGACTGACTGACTGATGAAAGTGGTAAGGATCCAGACTGTGACAGCTTCATTGTCCTCCTCTGCTGTGGAGTGAGACGCCCTTCCAGCGAGCTGCATTGTTCTTTAAAAAAACCCTCTAATTCCCTGCCGTCTGCGCTCCGCTTTGTTTCTGGGACAAAAGGCTGTCTTGTCCTGGAAAGGTTTTTCCCTCCTACTCTCCTCCATCAGTATCTCCGTCCTCTATTCTTGGTCTACACGACGGAGGCGGCAAATTAAACCGAAAAGGCGCTCGTGCTGCACTCCGTGCCATATTGATTTAGAAATTTGGCAAAAAAAAAAAGAGAAGCAAATCTCACCAAACACAGTTTAGCGAGATTTGCCTTTCTCAGTCTTACTTTCTTTTGAGGAACCCTTCGCTCACCTTCTCATAGTGCTGGATGTTCTTGTCGCTGGCGGTGAGGAGGGCTGATCTGAGGTCAGTCCTCAGGCCGCTCTGCCAGCGGCCCCAGTCCCCCTTCAGAGCGTTGTTGGCCTCCTCCAAGCGCTCCGACAGGCTGTCCACCTCGTCCTGGAGCTGCCGGTCACACACACACACACACACACACACACACACACAGCAAAGAGTCAGCACTCAGTTCTCAAGTGACAACACCAGTCGTTGCAGTCAATCAGGTGAGAAGATAAACAGGCCTGAGGTCAGTTTATCTGCAACTTGGCAGCGTTGTTAAGGAATAAACTCCAACGTGGGAGTGAGAGCCAAGGCTAAATATTTAATGAGCATGACTGTTTGTGATGACTGCTCCTCCAGGGATCCTCCAGGGGCCTTTTATCTCCATAGATGCCACTCAGGAAAACTAAAGCTCGGCGCATCATCGCAGAAGTGCGGCAGGGTTTGATGTGCAGCTTTGAGGGAAAAGGGGCCGTGAGTTTAATCCGTGCATCTAAATGCCTTTGCCTTCACAAAATAACTTTAATGGACAGCACAGGCGACCATGTGACAGTAAACACCATATGCGAGTGTGTGTGTGTGTGCGTGTGCGTGCTTGATCATCAGTGAGAGAACAGCCCGCTGAGTGAAGAGTCCAGAGCACACAGGACAAGAGGTGCGACTGTGTGAGGCGCCGTGCACTCACTGCGCTGCCGTGTTCTCACAGAGCTGCAGGACGCAGGCTGGCCTGGGATCAGCCGTCTGACATTTACACTGACACTGGCATTTACTCCAGTTCAATAACCACAGCGTGCTTAAGACAACACACACACACACACACTCGCAGCTCAGCAGGCTGTGCTCGTTACTCGGCTAAAGAAAAAGAAAGAAAAAAAAGAAATATCGATGGAGCCACCGTGTGGCGGCGGCTGAGGAGCATCCAAACGTGACTGAGGTGGTAATGGTAATGAAGTAAATCATGTTAATGCTGCCTGACATGGAGTCCACTTTCATGGACGACAAATGACTTTGCATTTGACGCCGACGACGCTCACACTCAGCGTTTGTTTCTGAAAATGTGCTCTGATGGGAACAAAGTGAGCCACTAAAACCTGCTGAGGACGTGAAGACGTCTAAATCGGCTTTGAAATGTATCACGCAACAGCTTGAAAAACTAAAGGTGTCTCGGTTTCCCTCAAAGTGGTACAACACTGCCCCCTGCTGGGAGATTTTGAAATGTCACGTCCCCCTGGTTGTGACACATGGTGGCCTGAAGATGAAGCCACTGACAAGACAGCAGGGCGACGGTGGTCACGGAATGTTGCCTCCAGCTATGTCTGAGTGCGTGACACACACACAGACACACACGCACACAGACAGACACACGCTAATCAGGTCTGTAATCACTGGCTTTTGACCCTTCAAACTATGTCTATTCAACTTGGCAGATGCGTCTGAGTTCCACGGAAACCAGCGGGTGAGTGGAGGCAAAACAACCTTCACAACAGAAAGAGACGCTTGGTTAAAAACAATCATCTCTGGACATTAAAAAAAAAACAAAATGTATAAAAATAAAATCTCACCACTAGATGGCATCATTTCACACACTCTGAACCAAGAATCCACACAAAACACAAGGCTGTATTTGACGTGGGAACGGGGGTGGGGGGGTGTAAACCCGGGCGATCAGTCTCACTGATATCTGATGTGAGACACACGGCCTCACACTGGTTATTTCTTCTTTTCTACAACCAGATGTTACTAAATACCTGCACACTGGGCCTTAAACTACAACCATGATGTGTTCTTCCTCGCACCTTTGGGCCCACAGTATAATTTGGCTAATACGACCGGCGGGTGGGATGGGTATGGAAACCCTGGGTGTCTGACAATAGCGACGGCTCGAGCCATTTCCATTAGCCTGCGGCGTGAACAGGGAAGAAAATACAGCGCCTTTGTGCCGGCGATGCTGGCGGCCCTCTCGACGGCTTCTAACACACCCAGATTACAAAATAAATTAGCGAAATCAAAGGCTGCGTCATTAGACGAGAGCCGCATGGAAGCCGGCCGCGTCTCCCGGGCTGCAGCGGCCGCCACTCGGCGCGGTGCCTCGCCGTTTCTCCGCTGGGAGTGGCAACAAAGGCTCAGACGCATCTGACATTTACCTTCTCATTAGTACAGACCTGCTCCCAAGGCTCAGAGCAAGGTGGATATGCTGCAGAGGCTCTGCTGGACCGAGTTCTAGCTGCTGTGTTGACACAGAACACACACACACACACACACGCACGCACGCACACGCACGCGTGGTGCTCACGAGGGCAAGAACACAATGCAAGTTTGTGCAAAGTCTCTTTGTGCTAATTAAAACCTCACAGATGGATTCTGATACCTGGTGGCTGAGGTGGGGGTGGACTACACAGCTGCAAATTAACCACACACACACACACACACACACACACACACACACACACACACACACACACACACACACACACACACACACACACACACACACACACACACACACACACACACACACACACTGAGCAGCAGCAGACTGGTGTGGAAGCAACAAGTCAGAGCGTCTAAAAATAGCACTGTCCTTTTACTTTCCCAACTTCCTCCGCCGTCCTTTTGTCTCCTGACATTTTGAAGCAGGTCGCCGTCGGCAGAGAGGATATGGGAATTTTCATTACGGCGCGATTAGCTGCCGGGCTTACAGTGTGAAATAATATTGACAGCTCTTACTCCCAGCGAGCGCGGCAGCGACTCCCAGCCGACAAGCCCAGGTATCTGGATAATCCTCGCAGGAAGCCTGTTTTTCTTTACCCCCCCTCCCCCCTTCCCAATATGAGCTGAGTTCCACCCCCCTCCTCT
Organism: Nelusetta ayraudi; assembly: GCF_046127955.1. NCBI lineage: Eukaryota > Metazoa > Chordata > Actinopteri > Tetraodontiformes > Monacanthidae > Nelusetta > Nelusetta ayraudi. Next base: position 101,762 of record NW_027466216.1, read on the forward strand.
CCCCCTCCCCTCCCCCTCCCCCTCCCTCTCCTGCCAGCTCCCTGCTTCACTTTATTAAAACTAATCTCCAGGAAGATGACTGGAGGACACTCAAACACCACGGCTGGCTTAGAGGGAAGCAGGGATGGAGGAGGAGAGCGTGTGTGATCTTTGTGTGTGTGTGTGTGTGTGTGTGTGTGTGTGTGTGTGTGTGTGTGGGTTCACTTACCACCTCCTGGTCGACTTTCCGGGACATCAGGGCCTCGTTTTTGGCCTGAAACTCAGCCTGGATGTTGTCTCTCCGCCTCAGCACAGCCTGGAACCCACCAGGGCAGCGTTTCATTACCATCTTTTCACCAAATAAATCTCATATTAAAGACAAATGAAAAGGCCGGCAGGGAGGAGGACACTTCAAAAGGTCCTAATATGATGCTAAATGAACTTTATGAATGGTGTGGTCGGCCCCTTGTGATGTCAGGGCAGGAAAACTTTGTTTTTAGGGCTAAACGTTCTGCTTTCTTGAATTCGACAAAAAATGAATTGCGTGAGGTGGAAACCATGAAACAATCAGCCCTGAAACTGGCAAGATGACTTTATTGCTACAAAGTAAAAAGAGCAACGGAAAGGTGTGACGAAGGAAGAGAGGAAACTTAGAGGAAGCCGTTTTCCCGTCGTACCTTCACCGTCTCGGCACACAGGACGTACTCGTGCAGGGCCGGGACCAGCGCGTCAGACAGGTGCTGGACGTGCTCCTCCGTCTCCTTGCCGCACTGCTCCACGCAGCTGGCCACGCCCCTCAGGGGCTCCGCCAGCGCCTCCTCCAAGTCGGCCCACTGTGTGTAGGCGGGGCCGTACTGCTTCAGCTCCTCCAGGTACTCTGAGGGAGAAGGCAGCGGAAGGATTGGTCACATCAGAGGACCTCACTTTGCACAGCAAGTGGCAAAAAGTCCCGGCAAGTTATTTATTTATTCATTAAACCACCACCTCCCCCTCCCCCTCCCCCTCCCCCTCCTACCTCTCTGCTCCCTGATGATCCTCTGAGTGATCTTGTCGGCCGAGCCGATCTTGTTGCTGAAGTCGTCCACGTACTCCTGCATGAGCGTGAACTCCTCCGGCCGGCCCTTCACGCCGCGCACAGAGTTGGCCACGGCCCTCACCGTCTCCCCCATCCTGCTCAGGAAGCCCGGGCCCTGTTTCCTGTGAGACGACAGCTCCTGCCGGTAGAGACACACGCCAGGGCTTCAGCGAGGCTGCGCATCAGAGTCCCTAGCTGCGTTCCCATCACCCCTAGAACTGCGCAAAACCCAAACGTCGCAATAAAAAAAAATGGAAATGTACACAGCCAAACTTGGAAAAACCTCTCAAACGTGACTAAAAGGTTTTGTGAGCGTTAGGTGTCACTGAAACACTTTTTTTGCATTTACACATCAGCGGACGAGACGTACGAGGTCACGTGACCGGTTGACTTTAAGTGAAAATGGCGAAGTAATCAAAGAGAAAAATATAACAACCATCTTTGACAGCGAACAACAGAGAAATGCAGAGGAATTATGAAGGGAAATGAGGTGGAAGGGCTTTGAAAAGCCGCGGTCTCGCAGGACGACATGTGTGCTTCACACCATGCAATGGAAACACCTGCAAATCGCAATTGTACTTTGTCGAAATCTTAGTCATATGAATTGACTATGGCAACTCTTCTCATGTGTTTGTGTGTTTGTGTGTTTGTGTGAGCGTGAGACGGAGGGACAGAAACCTCTGCGGTGAGGAAGAGTTTAAAGTGCTGGCTGTAGGTCAGTGTGGGATGCTCGGAGATCTTGTTGAGGAAGCGGTCCAGGGCCTTCCTCCTGGTCTGGATGAAGTCGTCGTTGAAGCGCTCCACCATGCCCTTCATCACAAACTTCTCCGGCAGCGGCTGAACACACACAGCAGGGGAAGCACACGTCATGCACGCTGGGATGGTATGGATGGATGACATTTATACTGCAGTCACGTACGCTGATGATGAGCGTGGGGTGGCTTTCCTCCAGTCTGCTGCGCAGCCACACAAAGTCCTGGTAGCGCCGCCGCACCTCGAACTCGCTGGCGTCGAACTCACTCCGCGTGGTCTGGTGGGAGGAGCTCACCGTCAGAGCCGAGCCGACACACACAACTCTCTGGATCTCGCCCTCGTGCTTAGCCCTGCGTTTACGTGGCGGCGCAGACACCTGACCCGGTGTAACATCCTACGTGACGTCACACGGGGCTGATTTTCAAAAAGTGAGATTCTTTATTTATTTTTCTATTTTTTTTTTTTTTAGCATTCTCAAATCTGGATTATTGCCACCGTGTTGCCAGGAATTCATAAGGAAAAGATCCCTCAGCAGTCAGAGAGAGTTCAGCCTTGGCCTTGATTTTCCGCAGCGCTCCCGACACTCGGCAGAGATAAGAAGAGCGGCCGAAAGCAAAGCAAGAATGTCCTTGCGAGGGAGAGCACAGCACCTAAGTGCTGCAGGAGTCTCCCTCCTGACTGAGTGTAGGAAAGAATGTTGCGTTGTGAAATCTTGTTCGTCACACACACACACACACACTGGAAAAGCACTAATCCAGCGGCATTAGGAGCTCTGTTTACATTTTGCCGCAATTGAATTAGGAAGCCATTAGATTTGGTCCCAAACAACGACACTTATTGTGCGGTGAATTGGGTCGGGCCGCCGGGCTGCTTTATCGTCAAAAGCTCACTGTACTGCACTATTTTTTTTATTTTTTATTTTTTTAATAAATAAAAAAGGTCACGTGTTTGTTCTGCCAAACGGCGAGGTGCCCACCTTGGTCACGACTCTGTAGGTGATGAAGGTTTCGATGGCGGTGACGTGGCTCTCCGGCTTGTCCACCGTGATGAAGAGGTCTCTGACGCCCAGGTGACGCTCCACGTCGTCCTCGTCCAGCCTGTACTGGTTGACCATGGAGCCGGGGGAGTTGGGCATGGGACCTCCGTCTGCCAGCGACGTGTTCTGGACCAACGAGACGGCGGTGCCACAAAGAGTCACGACCACTTAGAATAGAATCAGAAGATGCCGGCGGCAATTTGTTGCAGATGCAGCCATTCTTTAATAATATACTGAGGTAAAGTGTGACTCGTTACTAGTGACACTCAATAAACCCTGAAAGCCCTGAAAACACTTGGATCTCTACAAGCGCACGTGCCAAATACACAAGTGAGCAGAAAAGTGCATGGAGTGTGGTTCTAGGGTCAAAGCCATCAGCTGACCTAGAAACCTTCGACACGGCCCACGGCTGCAGTTGGTTAGTTGGAAAAAGCACGTTTGTGATTAAGTATTGATGTTGCCACGCCGAATCAAAGACTCTGTCCCTGTCAAAGAGCAGCGGTAGCTTCAACAGCGCTCGAGTGACACCGTGTGAGCGAGTTCAGACTGGGAACGGGAACGGGAAGTGGAAGTGCTCACAAACTGAACGCTGTGTGGTGGTGGTGGGCGCTGCGGTTCTCCCATCAGCTGATCTAGCAAACTTCGCCTTTCTTCTACGTCACTGTGTGTGTGTGTGTGTGTGTTGGGGACCGCGACGGGTCACCACAGGGAGTGTTGCTTACAGTCTCTCTCTCCGCACAGCAACGAGAACACATATACACACACGCGCGCGCCGATACGGTTTCATTTGTTCGTTTTAGTTGTGTCGCTTCCACCGCTCCAAATCCACGTAGCCACTAGCGGCGATGGGCGACTGGGGCTGCGGGTTCGCCTCGGCTTTCGCTCGGCCTTCTTCGGCTTCCTTCACCTTGCTGAACACCTCCAGGTCTTCGTCCTCGTCCAGGTCCAGCATGTGTTCGGAGAAGTCGGCGGGCACCGTCTGTCCACTCATGGCTCCGAGTCAGGCGACTTTCCCGAAGAAGTGCTGCGCTCATCAGACGGGAACCCCGGGAGGCGAACTTCAACCGCAAAACTTTGGAGCAACGCGACACGGTCGGGAGAAAGTTAGCTAGTGCAGAGTAGCACTTCCGGTGGAGGCCTTTCCAAAACAAAACTCGGCCCGGGCCCTACTAAATCTTCTGAGTGCGAAGGATTTTATTTCTTTATTTGTTTATTTCACGGATAGTCCCATCTCATTTTTAGGGGTTCCATACAAATAAAGACAAACAATGCAAAAAAAATAAAATAAAATTTGTGAATGTAAACATTGTACACAATTTGTAAGAACAAGGACACTCACACACACCCCCACACACACTCACTTAAACAATTCTCCCCAAAGCCGCCTCTACTCCCCCCTAAATATACACATACAATTACACAGCTATGCAAATATATTTGCTGATATATTTGCAAACATAAGTCCTGTAGAGTACATGAGCAAAGGAGAAGCGAGTATGAGAAGTCCTAAAGTTTAAACAACAAAACAAACAAAAGTGAGAAAGACGTCTGGAAACAAGAGCAGGATGTCTGAAGATGTGTTACTATGGATGATATGATGATATATTATGGTTGAAGATATGAAGAGAGGTAATGGACGGAAATAATTTGAAGAGAACAACGTATTGACGAGAAGTACAGGTTATCTTATCGTCATCATTATTATTTGTAGAAACATGGCACAGAATTCCATAGCAGTTCATACGTTCCAGTTTGGACCATGGCGAGAGCAGCCGCACGAGGCCTCTGGAAAGACGAGACGATAGGACGAAACAAATGAAAATAAAAACGCAATTGACTTCCGGTCTGTCTTGGCATACAATTAACTCTTGACGCTCAAGTGTTGAGCGCGCAGATGCGGAAGATCGGAGCGGAATAGCAGAAAAAAAAAAAAAAAAAAAAAAAAAAAAAATCACGGCTTCACCATTCAGTTCAGGGGCGTGTGCACACACGCTCGCGCGCGCGCGCACACATACACACAGAGAGGGCGAGAGAGAGAGAGAGAGAGAGAGAGAGCCGTGACTAAAACAAACAAACCTTGTGACGTCATTTATGAGAGGAACAGCTCCTCGACGGAGATGAAGCATATGTACATTACTGTGTCACACACTCAAAACAGCAACAAGTCGAAACACTGAACCAATACCAATACCAATCATAAAAACTCTTTTTTGGTCTATTCATTCATTTTTAGTTCCATTAAAAGCCCATTTATTTTGAGAAATTGCACCAGTGGAATGTAAATATATTTTTTAGACCTAATGAAATTTCTTACACTGTGTATATTTAAAATTAGGCCAGAGAGATGTCGGCCAATCAGGACACTAGAAGCTGCGTGAAGGCGGAAGCGTGGCAAGTCACAGCGCTGCTTTTGTTTTCTCTCAAGTCCAGAGCCGGGTTCTCAGTGCTGGACAGCTCGCAGTGCACACACACACACACACACACACACACAGCTGCATGGAAGGCTCATTTGCATAATGAAATCATAATGTGAAAGGCAGTGAGGCTGCGCTGGCCTGCTGCAGCGCCACCAGCTGACTGAGCCGCCGCCAAAAGATGTCACTGTTGCACAAGCCAGGCTCATGTGTCGCATCCCAATATGTTCCCCAGAGCAGTGTATGGTGGCCTTCATACACACGCACACGCACACGCACGCACGCACGCACGCACGCACGCACGCACGCACGCACACACAGCAGGCTACGTTTCCCACAAGCGCTGTCTGGTGCATCATTCCTTCACTGCTTCTCTGACGAGGAAGAAAAGACATTTTTCCTTGGAAAGCGAGACATTGCTGCGTGAGCCACTATTTTCTCTTGGAGAAAAGAATAAAAGGATCCATTATTTCCCCTTTATCCATTCATAAAGCAAACGCTGCGCAGGTCAATTGCACATGCCAACGTGTAGGAGGACCCAGAGTATTTTCTGAACACCCCTCCCTCCTCCCTGCTCTATTGTGTAATCCCAAAAAAAAAAAAAAAAAAGAAAGCGATCAATAAGTGTAGTGGGGAAAAAGGGAGCGGGGAAGCTAATAAAGCAACCGCTAACAGTCTGCACAATGCGTTTCCAATTGCGCGCCAACGGCTCGCAGCGTATTTTTCTTGTCAATATGTGTTTTGAATGGAGATTTTTGTTGAACTTCAAAAGACACAGAAATCCATACGCACGCACGCACGCACGCACGCACGCACGCACGCACGCACGCACGCGTGATTATGGAAGCTTGGTGCCTTCCACTTCCTGTTGATAAACGCATTCAGAGTGCGCTGCAGGTGTTGGCTCCGCCCTGTGACACTGCTGCGTTGTGTTTTTTGTGTCGGTTTTTAGAAGGGAGTTATATAAAACGCAACATTTTAGCGGGAGTTGGCAAACAAAGGGCTAAATATACTACGTTTTGGTGATGTGTGTGTGTGTGTGTGTGTGTGTGTGTGTGTGTGTGTGTGGTCTCCCCAGCAGCGGGCTCCTGCCTCCATCAACCTGCTCCCAGCTGAGCCAAGCTGTGGATGATCAAGTTGTGATGCATCAAATTCCCCCCCCTCCCCCGCCCTGTACCTCCCCCGTGCCAATGTGTCATCACGCCGCCCGCTCAAACGTAACCAATTATTCCTAATGGACAGCAGATAATCAATAGGCATCGATCGGCGCTCTGCATCCTACAGTAACAAGAGTCTCCGGGTCAGGACCGCCACACACTGGGCGTCGCCATGCACTCGCAGCACCCACATAATTACCTATTCAAGTGCACCGCGGGATGCGGCTTCCTTTCATAATTCTTTTTTCTTTTTTTCCTCCCATCCACTCCCCTGTATTTTTTTGCGCAGCGCCGGTGGCATTACAAACAACATGTCACTCCACTTTTGGCATTTTTGCAATTCAAAACGGCGCCTGAGCGGAATACTGAGGAGCGCAGAGAGGCGTTCCAGCCAGCAGCATTAACATACAGGAAGCCATTATCACATCTGGCCTTTGCATGCAACTAGGAGGCTGCTGCTGCTGCTGCTGCTGCTGCTGCTGCTGCTGCTGCTCTTCCATGTATGTATGTATGTGTGCGTGCGCATTTGATTATGCCTTCCACCTAATTGTATTTATGCATGGATTTGCGTGCACGTGCAAAGAGCGAGAGAGAGGAAACACACATTCGCTCACTTTGTGTTTCACACGTGCAGTCGCGTGAAGCAGCATGTTTGTATATGGCGTGAGGCTGGATGCACAAGTGTGTGTGTTTGAGTGCAAATTGCACGTACGTGTGTGTGTGTGTGTGTCTGTGCCGTCCCGCACCTTTCAGATTAGAGGCCTCTGTAATGGTTCTACAAAGGTCAGGGCTTTTCCAGCGGTTGGGATGTAGCGGCAAGACTGCGTTTAAAGGTCACCACGCCACACCACTGCATTATCTCCCTGCCATTTCATACCAGTTTGTCTGTCTGATTGATTTTTTGGTCTTCTCCCTTTTTTCTTTTTTCTTAAATAAAGCTTCATCTCATCCAAAAGAGCTCAGCGTCGCCGCTGTCCCGCCGCCTCTGCGGGCCCGGCAGCGACTTGCAGGGTTTTGACGGAAATCGAGACGCCTGGGCGAAGGCGACGGACGGCCACCGGCTGAGCGGGTGTAGAAATCAAACGCCACAACCGGCCGGCGTCAACAGCAGAGCGGTAAAAAAAGGGGAAAGGGCATCCGTGACAGGGCGCGGTCTGGAAATGGGAAGAATTTAGGACCTTCAAAGAATTGCTGTGAGCCGACTGGTCATGTGACAGGAGCGAGGACCAATGCGGTCATTCGCACTTCTCTTTGACTTTACTTCAAAGTGCATGAGGGACACGACGAGCCATCCCACCCACCTGTTTTAAAATAATGTGTCAAACCCAAACGCATGGTGGCCTCACGGCGCTGGTAAGGAAGGCTGACCTGAACACTGTGCACCTGCTGCTGCTGCTGCTGCTGCTGCTGCTGCTGCAGACATCCCTCCAACGCCTCGCGCTGCATTTAGGCCCCATTGTAGCCGTCTGCCTTTTTTAAAATGCTATGGCATTTGCGGCTGCATTATCATTATGTGGGCATGTCGGCACATCACGAGAAACAATGGGCTTCGTTAGGGAGGGAGAGACGTATAAATGTGCAAAGAAAACAAAAGCAAAAAAAAAAAAAAGAAGGTGCCTCCACCCCTTCAGCAGAAAAGCCCCTCTGGCCTCCGTGCGCTCCTAATTAGAAGGCAAAGCTTTTTGACGGTAAATTGATTTTTAATTGTTCAGTCCCCGCATTCATCCAGGTGGCCAAGTTCCCCCCATTTAATCTCCCTCTGTTTGTCTCTCCCTTTAAGTGGAACGTGTTTGCAGCCGCCTGCCACGGTTAGCAGCAATTTCCCGAACAAGAGCAATTCATTTGGCATTAGACAGAGACAGAGAGAGAGAGAGGGGGAGAGGAAGAGAGAGAGGGAGGAGGGGAGGGCCGACAAACACCAGAGTTGTGCCCATAATTGTGAGTAATGCGTTTTACTTTCTCCATCCTGGATGTGCTGCAAAAGGAAACAGCGTCGGTGGACGTTTTGCTCCGAGCAGGTTTTTCTTCCTGCTTCTGTTTCTTCTGAGTGAGGAGCCACTAAGGTTCCCTGATAACCCACGGATCCTCCCGACTGGCGCGCTTGCAAGGCGGCCGTGCACAGATCCCCAAGCTGCATCAGTTCCTTGACGGACGGAGCGACAGCAAAGGATCTGTTTTGTCAATAAAGGTCAACGTATTGTAGAGTTGTACACATAGAAAGACTCTCCAGCTCGGCAGTAGCCCTCAGTGTGTGTTCAGCAGGCGGCCAGGAGCAGGCGGCCAGGAGCAGGCGGCTCCAGGTTTTATTTTAACTCTGTAATCAGAGGTGGAAAGCCGGTGGGGACGAGGCACCGCGAGGGATCAACAAAGTGACAAAGACACCCTGGGGGAAGACACGTGTTGACACTATTGTTTCCCTAATGCCACTCAGCCTGCCTCCAATCCCTCCATTAGCTCTGCAACTGAAAGCCAAGAGCCCAATCCTCTTGTCCACCTGCGACCTGTAATACCCCCCCGCCACCCCCCGACCCCCCCCCGACACTCCACTTCCTCTCCGTCTGTCTCAACAATCATCATTGACAAAATGCATTTCAGAAAGTAAAGTCAGAACACGCAACCCCGGCGCACCCAATTTCTCCTCCCCATGTGTCTCTATTGTGATCTGCTGCCAACACGACGTTACTCTTTGTTGTTGTTGTTGTTGTTGTTGTTGTTGCTGCTATAAATCTCTGATTTCACGAAAGCCTCCAATGTGTGTAAAGCTGTGGAAATTGATGAACGGTTGCATTGTTTGCTGCAGCCATCACAAGCTGCTGGCTGTGGTGGCAGATTTAAAGCACCGACCAGGACAAGAACTATAATCATAAAAAACACTGATGCACTTAGATGCACTGATACCTCCGTCATTGTCAGCGCAGTTTATATTACAGTGATCCTTCTTGTTGGTGACAAAGTCTTTGTACCAACAAGAAAAACTTTGAGCGGCCCCGTGGAGCCCCTCAAACGTGACGCTGCCGTAATCAGCCTCCAAAGTTAATTAGTCTGGGCTCCTCCAGCGGCGAGCACCCAGAGCCCGCACAAGCATTTCCAGGGGCCACCTGCTCGTTTTGACGTGGCAAAGCGTTTGCCATGTTTGCACTCAGCGTGGATGACACGGCATCTGGACGGAACCCCGGACGATGACTTGCTCAAGGGCTCTTCAGCAAGTGGGCTGCCGAGGGGGGGGGGGGGGCAAGAGACGGAGCGGCGAGCTCGACCACCTGAGCCGCTGAGCCGCTGGCTCACGGCGAGGAGTTCAGAAGAAATGTGACTCTTCTGTATTCTTCATTCTCCATGCAGATCCTCAGTAGCTTCCACAGCGGAGGGCCTCATACGATCAAAACGTTGCACAAGCATATAAACATACACTAGCAGGCAGAAGTTTGGACACACCCTCTCATGCAACACAAAATAACTAAATACGCTTTTAATGAAAGATGGCTATCTTGAAGAATTTAAATATAAAATGTGTTTATTTTACACTTTTATTATTTCCTACATTATTCCAAGTGTGTTCATATGTAGTGTAGCTTTCATGCCTTCAGTGAGAATCTGCAATAGTCATGAGAATGAAATAAAGGACATTAAATTCAGAGGGTGTGTCCAGACTGGTAGTGTACATACATACATAGTCCCCAGTACAAGAACCAATATAGTTCACGGAACCTAGAAGCACCGGATCTACATTGCTTCAAAACAGTACAAGCATCGTTAACTTCTCAGTGTAATAGACCAACAACTGCAGCAGAAAACTGACTTGGAAAACTCCAGCCACTGTGAGGCTAAAAAAAAAAAGGAAAATTGTCATTCTAAAAATGAAATGATAAATCCCCGAGGCCAAACTTTGGGAAACAAACTGATTGGGGCGCAGCGGGGGAATCATTTTCCTTGTAGAAAAGTTGAAATGACACTGAAAGGCCCCCAAAGCGCTGCGGCAGCCTCGGGAGTTGCTGCACGCGGGACGACGCACTTGATCGGGTTGGGCGGGTCAGCGCGTCCTTTATTCCCCCGAACGCTCGCTGGAAATAATTAGCAGCTGGGAGAATCATTCCCCCCCACCCAACGATTGGTCGTCACCTCTCGGCTGCTTAATGACAAAGATGTGCATGAACGCACCGGGTGTCGGCTGATAAGACTCGTGCACCGTGTGACTCAACGCCAGCAGACAAGGAGTTGTTGTTTTTTTTCCCCCCACCGTCTGACACGTTGACGGACGGAGTTTAACGACGATGATGGATGCCAATTATTTTTAATTTATGAACGAGAGGAAGAGATATCTCCATCGAGGAGCACGGCATGCTGGGAGAATAGTGAGCATCATCATCCGAGAGGCCTCGCCGTCCTTGGGCACCACGCTGGATTCCCGCCATTCTCACAGAATGTCTGAAGCAGTTCAGGTCGCGCCTTGTCGTCTGCTGAGAGCAGGGCTTTCTTCTTGTGCCTGTCTCTTCTTTTAAAAAAAGGCTTGCGCCTCCCTGCTCACATCAAAGTCGAGGTTGAGGCAGGCCTAATGTGATCACCGAGCCAGCAGGAGGCCAGTTCCTCAACTCACTCAACGACGGACTTAATAGAAAATAAGATGTTTCCTTTTTTCTTTTGAGGAGCAGGAAGCTGCATGGAGGTGAACACTGTCTTCACAGGTGTGCAGTGTGCTGAGAGTCACTGTGGCAGGGTGGAATTTTCTCTTTTGTCCTTGTCTTTCTTCCTCCACCTGCGTTCCTCCTGGCACAAAGCCCTTCCCTCACTCAACACCTTCCTCTTCACCTCCTCCTCCTCCTCCTCCTCCTCTCTGCTGTCTCCTCGCCGCTCAGCTCTCCTCCTCTGGCCTTCGAGTGCCTTCCTCTCCGAGTCCTCCTCTTCCGGCTCTTCGTCTCCTTCGGTCTCGCCGTCTTTGTCTCCCACCATCCTCCCTCTCTTGCGTCCCATCAATCCAAGTCATCCTAATTAGGAGTGTTGTGCCTGCTGGATGGCTCAAACACCGTTCCTGTTTATTGCAATTAGCGCGGCCATTAACAAACACTTCACAACACCGGGGGGCGCCGCACTCTGCATTATTTATAAATTGGGTGAGGGTGGGTGGGGCCGTGATGAGGAGAGAAGAGAGAAAGAAGAGAGAAAGAAGAGAGTCTTCCCACTTTGTCTTCTGGCCTCCTTCCCTCCTCCTCCTCCTCCTCCTCCTCCTCTTCCTCCTCCCCCACCCTTCAGCGCCATTAGAGAGGCAGCCATTAGTGTCCACACACGGCACTTTTCCCAGTTTCAACCCCCCAGCCCCCCCATCCTCCCACCATCCTACAGAAAATTGAGAGTAAGTGTGGACGGCTGTTTTGAATCACAAGTGAAACCGAGGTAAACACAGTCCCGCAAATCTCCTCCATCCGCTGGCTTGACGGCCGCAGCCTGTGGCGCTATTAAAGCCTCTGTCAGCTGACAACAAACCCGGAGGGACAGTTTCCCATGAAAAACACACACACGCCAATAGAAGAAAATAAAAAAATAAAAAAAAATCAACTGAGGGGGGTAAAAGTTGTAGAAAGCTGAAGCAGAGACAGAACAGGACAAGACGAGACTGAAGGCAGAATCTTCAGAAGAATTGAGCAGGAGGGAAATCAGCGCCTCATCCAATCCCAGGAGGCGTTCAAACCACAGCCCAGCAGTCGACAGCGACGACGCACGATGACGCCATCGTCCACTCGGGCTGCATGGAGCGCAGCGAGGCCCCGCAGTAATCTAGTTGCACTTCAGCAAAATGCGCTGGCGATGACGCAGAGCGGCGGGCAGGACATGAATCACGGCTCGGCTCTCGTAACGGAGGTTTCCGTTCATTAGACCGCTGCTGACTCAGCAGGATGTCGACTCTCGGCCCACCTCAGTCCACTCCCGCCTTTGTCCTGTGGGGTTGTGGGGAGGCACCAAAGTCTGAACAATTGGATCCTGACATGATTTGGCAGAGACGTACAGTATGCAAAGTGCACATGAGCCGATTGTGCAGCCTGCTGAGGAACCCGGGATCGATCCCGGGCTGCTACATCTTTTCAGATGTAAAATTCTAATGGGCAATTATCTCAGATGCTTGGAGGAGAGCGGCACGCCGACCGCCTTCTCCCAGCCCCGGCTGAGTGACAGAAAACATTTACCGAGCCAAAAATATTTTTCATGTCAGCTCGGTGGGAGTAAAATCAATGGGGTTTGTGTTTATTGATCGGCTGATTTTATTTTCCAGCCCACCGGTGAGCGGGGTGGGGGTGTGGGGGTGTGTGGGGGGGGGGGGGATCTGCTTCCACACAGACGCAGCAGAGGCTGATCAATCAGCATGGACCCTGTTAATAAGATAAAAACATATACAGAGGGGGATATCGCATGAATAAACAGGCCCATCCGCGCAGATTAAGGATGACAGGAATACAGTGGGAAACGCACTCGGGCCTTTTCCAGTGAGCATGCGACCTCTTGTCGAGGTCTTCGGGGCGCAGCGCTGCAGAGCAGCTGCTTTGAATGCATCAATGTGCTGCTCACGCTGAGACGCATTCCAGCGTCCGCGTATTTCACACACGCAACCGTCCCAAAAATAACTTTAGCCAGCTAATGCGCTCCTGGCCACGTCTGCACATTGTAATGAGGCCTCGGCGCTGCTGCGTTTCTCTGGGATCAATTGTTCTCTTTACTCTCGTCATCGTCTCTTTGCAAGCTTGCCGTGTTAAAAACATCCTGGGTGCTTACAGAAAATGTAGAGTGGTCAACCGTAATGACCGCTGCAACTCCAGCTCCTGCTACATGCCTCTCAGGATGATGATGATGAGGATGATGATGATGATTCGCATGTTTAGAAAAGCATATATAAAAAAAGAGAAACTAAACTTCCTGATAGTGGCTGTGGTTGGCCCAGGCACACTCAAGATAAAGAGGTCTGGCACTCGGCCGGCATGCTAAAAGGAAATGGATGAAGGTTTATCAGTCTCTTCCGAGGGCTCTGGGTTCCACTCCACTGTTCCCTATGAGCTCGGGGGGCAACGGAGCATCCAGGAGGCCTGAATGATCCACAGACACTCCAGTTATTGAGTGAAAGGGGGCTTGGCGGGGGAAATATTCCCAGAAAGCCACTTTACTGCCCGCAAATATATATATATATATATTTCCCTGATAACAAAACTGAGGCCTAATACCTCCAATTGGAGGATAAGGAAGGGGAGGTGGTCAGGAGGAAGTGGCCGCACCGCACTGGAAAAAAAAAAAACAAACTCAAAAAATGAACTGCAGAGAAAAACACACTCAGCAGAACAAACTGTGAGCTTCCTCTGTGGAAAAGCAGAACAACACTTCCACGTTTGGCCTGCGAGTGCGTGTGTGGGTGGTGAGAACGGGGGTCTGGGGGTGGTTGGTAGGACGAAGCCGCCTGGCTGAGCGCGCAGGCAATGCATCTGCATTCGTCTCCCGCTGCGCCGAACACGACTCCGCATCCAACGGCTCCGCTGCGCCGCTTATTTTTCAGTCTGTGTTTCTGAATTGTGTGTTTTCCGTACATCAAGGTTTCCAGTCGGGGGCCGTCGACACCGAGTGTGAAGCTTCAGAGCAGCTGCTGTGGCGATAGTGACTGACTGACTGGCTGGCTGGCTGGCTGAATGTGAGGCCAGAGTGGTCAGCAGCGACGCTCCGTTATCAAGTCAAAGCCGGCGGCGTCCGCTCCTCGCAACTTACCCGGCTTAAACGTCCTAATAAGTGGAGGCAACCTGCTGGCTCGCCGCACGCATCGCACGCATCGCACGCATCGAGGCTCGACACGTGGCCGCGCGCTCTGAACGTGCTAGTTACACGTAACATCACACAAACGCACACAAACGCACACTCACACCGCTCTGACAAGGCTTTACCCGCTGCAACCGGCGCCTCCTTGTTGGAAATTAGAGTGCGGACAGCAGGCTAATGATCAATACGCGGCCCCACCGGAGGGACACCAGTGGGGCTCATTAGAAGCTGACATGCGGCACGCACGCACACACACACACGCACACACACACACACACACACACACACACACACACACACACACACAAGAGCACACGCAGACACACATCCCCCGGAGGGACTCGCTAATCAAACATTGCGCCGACGCGCCCGCGTTCCTCCCACAGCGGCCTAAAAGACAGTGGCAGCGGAGAAACAGAGGAGGCATTTGGCAATCTGCATTTCTGTGTAGAATAACAGCGGGGGGAAGAAAATACTGTCAGAGAGCGGCGGCTGATTAAAGTTCACCCAGTGGGCACCAACTGGGATCACACGGCGAACGTCTGAAAGGCAAAGGGTCCTGATTCGTGGCAGGAGACGGTTTGAAAAGCAAACACACACACACACACACACACACACACACACACACACACACACACACGCACATGCACACGCACGCAAGCGTGGATGTGCACGGAGGGGAAATGTTGAGGCGACTCAGGGAATGAGGGGACACTGTGGACACTTGTGAGCGCTACACAACCGTTGGCCAGAGGCTCAGGGCAGCGCTGCTCTCGTCTCTTCTCATTCATTTTCATTTCAGAGCCGTTTCCGGGTCTTTACGTTTCATTCAGGAGTCCAGTGCAGCCTCACATGATCAATCATCCAAGAAAACCCTCCACACATCAGCCACTAAGCTGACAACAAATATTTTTTTTGTTTTTTTTTATGTCAGCTTAGTGATTGAATAAATAAATAAACTTAAAAAAAATAAAAATTTATTATTGGGAGATTTTATGGAAAGGACAAAGTCTGGTTGTTGACGGCCTATGATTTTAGAAAATGACGTAAATCCACAGACTTTTGTTTCGTATGTGCACGGAATTGTCGTCGTAATAAATTCCGCCCAACAAATAAGCACCTCTATAGCTACGGAAGCCTTCTATCTTTACACACACACACGCACACACACACACACACACACACACACACACACACACGCACACGCACACACTCATATATGTCCAGGTGCACACAGCAGAGATCACCATTTATGCAGCGCTGTGGATTAGCGCCGCTGCCCTTTGTGGATCTGACATTCACCAATTGGACTTAATTAGCAGTGCTGAGCCGGCCGCTGACCTTTTGTCATGCGAGCTGTCATTGAAAACCTTTCTGTTGACTTGAATGAGGGAATGCTATTTGTTAACGTGATCAGAGATGGGCCGGCTCGGGCCTGGCGTGACCAGGAGGCCCGTGCAAAGGTTTAGGGAGCAGATAACCGGCTGGTACAGGCGGCCAATTATTCCCTCTTTATGCAATAAAGTCATTTCTTGTTGAGGGAAATGTTGTTTTCCTGTCCAAAGCGAAGCCAACAGGGGTCACTCTCGTGTGAAACGACGTCCGCTAACTTGGCCTGATTGCACAGGGCTGCAGTTACTGTCACTCTCAGACAACTTTGGAAATACGATGATTTCCTCCAAACGGCGCCCTCTGATTTCTCTCTCACTGCTCAGCAGCGGGAGGTGGAACTTTCAACCCCGGCTGAAAATAAATGTCAGCAAGACAAAATGTTACTACTCAGTTTCTGATTTGGCAAATAATAATTTATACCTTCTTCATTTTATTTTATTTTGCAACCAAAAATTTGCTGGCTGTGTTCTATTGAGGGGGAGCAGCAGCACGCAGCTCCATTAGCAAGTCCCGTGGTTGACTCATGCAGCAGGATCAGTCCAGCCCATCTCATTTTGATATTTCCCCCCTATGCTCTTTAACTGTTTAGCCGCAAAGAATGTTCCCCTCAAAAATCACAGCTTAATCACAATCACATTGGCTACATTAGCAATATTCCAATTGCAAAAGCGAACTCAGCTGCTGAACCATAATGTGAAGTGAGCTGCAATAAGAGTTTCTTCCAAACGAGCCGAGTCCTCGGAGCGCGGCTGATTTATGCAGACAGGTGCTGCCACATATTTATCAATTCCTCGGCAGTGCGGCGGTGACGACTCGCCGTGCCTTTCTTGACAGCGGGTGGCTGCGCTCATCGACGCCGCAAGCGGCTGGCAGCCTCCGCAGGCGGAGGGGAGCGCAGAGCCCCGGCGGCTCATCTCGCCCTGCGACCACAAAAAGGAAAGAGACGTTGACTCGATGCGCCCTCCACCCCCCTTCCTCTCACGCCTCCTATTACCGCTGAATTATTTTGCTTGTGTGGACAAATGCCGGACGCGTCGGCCCGGCCTCCTCCGCAAAATCAATCCTGCACGCCTTACCAGCCGGGTTGTTGGGTTGTTTTCAATTTGCACGCCCCGAAAAACAATCTGAAATTAGTAATCACCGCAGCATTGTTCACACCGCTAGCTTGACTGCTGTGCCTCCTCGCCGTAAGGTTGGCATTACACTGGACTTGCACGGATGCAGGCGCAAGCACGGTTTGCGCACGTGTCTGTGTGTGTGTGTGTGTGTGTCTGTGTGTGTGTGTGTGGATTAATTGGGCTGAGAGCAATGCTTTCTGGATAATGCCCCGCATATGGCGGGGAAATGGCACTGTTGACGAGGGCTAGCGTAGCGCTAATATCCGGTCGGAATTTAATTTGGCCTCTAATGATCGGGGCCATTACGGCCGCACGCCGGAGGAGGCTGAGGCACACGCGGCCGCTGCCTTTGCCTCGGACCAGCGGGCTGAAGGCAATAACGTGTTATCGTGGCATCAGATGAAGGCAGAGATTGGGAGCGTTAGCGCCGGGGATCGAGGTTAAGGTGGTCAACCGGGCCGAGGGGCTGCATCCAAAAACCTGAACAACTCTTCTCCTTAGAATTCCTTCCGAAAGTCAGACCACAAAAGCCGGCCTATTCTACATTTTTCACTCGGTGCTTTATTTTGAAAAGCTCAGCCCAAACAAACACCAACCCTGCTGCAAATGAATGTCCATATCAAGCCGCAGACGCTTTGTTTTCATCTCAATGGCAGGACGAGAAAGAAAAATGTCGGGCGGCCGCGAGCCATCGAGCATTTAAATTTAATCCGTCTTCGACCTTTTGCCATCCAGCGGGCCCGCGCCCTGGAAATGGCAGCGGCGCGTGCAGCTCGGCGGCCGGGGCCCAGCGAGGGCGTGATGGATTGCACCGCTCGACTCTCGCTGCCCTTAATGTTGTTAAGGAGGCAGGATGACCGGCCAGCCGGCCGTCTGCCATCCATCCCACTGCAGACAATTGCTTTGTTAATGCTACAGGAAGGACGCTTGGGCTTTAAGGAATCCCTCAGACTATGAGACGTGGCACACGCATGCACGGACGGACGGACGCACGCACGCACGCACACGCACACACACGAAGACTCATACTAACTGCAA
Source organism: Nelusetta ayraudi (assembly GCF_046127955.1). Lineage (NCBI taxonomy): Eukaryota > Metazoa > Chordata > Actinopteri > Tetraodontiformes > Monacanthidae > Nelusetta > Nelusetta ayraudi. Next base: position 119,503 of record NW_027466216.1, read on the forward strand.
GAACCAAGTAAAACTTGTTGCATCGATCATTTTTTTGTTTTTTTTTTCCTGCAACTTTTTGTTGTGACTTTTTGAGGAGGAACATCGCAATCAAAGCCGGCCGGACTGATTGCACACAACACTCAGAGGTCCCCTACAATATACAATTTACTTTTCCAATGTTTTCAAACAATAATGATAATGATAATAATAATGGTAACGATCAGCCATCTCACTGGCCAAGTTAGTGGCCACACCCACGACTCTGTGTTCAACAGCGGCCAGCTAAAAGCACCAGACAAGCAGTCAGACAGTCAACCAGGATAATTAAACATTTGTGAAAAAGAACTCTGAAGACACTCTGAAAATTGAAAATTTTAAATCTCTGCAGAGACAGCTCCATCAACCAAGCATTGAAACACCTTTGCAGTTTTATTGTGAAAGGGCCTTTCCTTCTCTTCCAGCCATCGTCATGTGACACATACATCCAACAGATGCCACAGCATTGCTGGGGTTAAAAAAAAGCAAAGGAAAGAAAAAGAGAAAATAAATAAGTGTGACTGAGACACCCCACCGCTCCGCCCGACCCAAAGGATTTCACAGACTCCTCCCACCCCCCAACCCCCTCCCACACCCACCGCACCTCCCGACCCGTATCAAGGACCTGTCAAAAAATTTGTTCCACCTCGATTCATCCGCTCCCCCCCCCTCCCCAACCCACTTCCTCAGCGAACGCCCGCCTCCTCCTCCTCCTCCTCCGCCTCCTCCTCCTCACTGCTGCTGGGCGAGATAGCCAATCGCTCACGGATAAACGCTGATAATAGGAGCCTGTAAGTAATGAGAGGCCGATCGAGCCGCATCACAGCAGCCCAGGAGCAGAGAGACGGGGGGGGGAGAGAGAGAGAGAGAGAGAGAGAGAGAGAGAGAGGGGGAGAGAGAGGGGGGGAGAGGTAAAGAGAGAGGAAGAGAGGGGGAGAGAGAGAAAGAGAGAGAGAGGGGGGGGGAAAGAAGGAGTTTGGATATGGATGTGTGTGTGTATGTGTGTGTGTGTGGGGGGGGGTGTCAAGAGCCTTGACAGTTAATTATCTGGAGTGTATGGCAATCAGAGCGGCAATGAGTGTTTCTGAGCTCCTCTCTGTTATTTGCTCCTTGGAGACGTGTCGTCGAATTCATTCGACAGACAATCTGCTGAAGGCCTCCCCCTCGCTCCTCCTCACTGTCCTCCTCCTCGCTGCTCCTCCTCGCTGCTCCTCCTCCTCACTGCTCCTCCTCGCTGCTCCCCCTTGCTGCTCCTTGCTCCTCTCTCCTTCTCACTGCTCCTCCTCCTCACTGCTCCCCCTCACTCCTCTCTCCTCCTCGCTCTCCTCCTCCTCACTGCTCCTCCTCACTGCTCCCCCTCGCTTCTCTCCTCCTCGCTCCTCCTCCTCACTGCTCCTCCTCGCTGCTCCCCCTTGCTGCTCCTTGCTCCTCTCTCCTTCTCACTGCTCCTCCTCCTCACTGCTCCCCCTCACTCCTCTCTCCTCCTCGCTCTCCTCCTCCTCACTGCTCCTCCTCGCTGCTCCCCCTCGCTGCTCCTCGCTCCTCCTCCTCACTGCTCCCCCTCGCTCCTCTCTCCTCCTCACTGCTCCTCCTCCTCACTGCTCCTCCTGGCTCCTCCTCCTCACTGCTCCTCCTCCTCACTGCTCCCCCTTGCTGCTCCTTGCTCCTCTCTCCTTCTCACTGCTCCCCCTCGCTCCTCCTCACTGCTCCCCCTCACTCCTCTCTCCTCCTCCTCACTGCTCCTCCTCGCTGCTCCTCCCTGCTCACTTGTGTCCGTCGCCACAAGCAGCCCCTGTGTCTTTTCTTCCTCTCTTCACCTTGGTGGAGACTCCAGTCCTTAAAAGTGGGGGCTTTGGCAAACCAAACATTTTAGCATGGGAGGTTGTCAACAGCGGGCTAAATACCCTGCTGCCGAGAGTTTCCTGCAGAACTGGAATCGAGATCCGACGACGACGGCCCTAATCTGGGACTTTTGAAAGGAGCGACTGAATTCCTGCACCGTAGTTTATTCCCGCTTTGTTTTTGCCATTATTCTCCGCAGCGCCGCTTCCTCCAAACTCCAGCGGGACTCTGCGGGACAGCCAGTGTCAGCCATTCCGGGAAAAAAAAAATAAAAAATAAAAAAAAAAGGAGAGAAAAGAGCACACTGATCTCCTGAATAACTATCATGCGCCCCGCCGTTCAAACACTCGGGCCGCCATACGCGCAGCGCCATCTATCACCCTGCGTCCCGCCGCCCCACGTCCTGCATAATGCCCGGCGCCGCAGTCGCTGACGGAGGATTGAGGAGCGGGGACGGTGGGAGCGCCTGCTGCTTGCTGCAGGCCTGGCTGCCTCTCCCACCGATCGCCCCCGGTCACGGCCCTTCATTTGTTGCCTTTGCTTGGCAGCCACCGCGCACACACACACACACACACACACACACATGCAAACACAGTGATTCTGTGACTTGCAGCTACTGGCAGAAGTCAATCGTCTTGGTCCACGCAAACAGTTTCAAAACAAATAAACCCAGCAGGTCGCCTCCCACTCTTAGCGGCTCTTTCTTGCTTCCTGCTTTCACTCTTGTTTGTTTTTTTATTATTTATCTATCTATCGAGTCAGTTTAACTCTTCCTTTCTGAAACCATCCCTCTCTGCACTTTGGTTTATTCAGAGTTGCTTATCGCCGGCGTTTGTTCGCAGGTGCATCCTCGATCCTCAGCTCCGTGTTGCAGCATTAATGGGGACGCGTGACGATTTACGAGCGTCTGCAGCTTTGCCGAGGAGGTCAAATGTCCGCTGCCGCGCCGTTTGCGTGGGAAACGTCCGGCCGATCTCAAATTCCCGCACGCTATATTTTTGGAACGTTGTTTCCCCCCCGACTGCGGCGAACGCTGTAAAGATTTACTTGCAACACTCGCGGCACAAATTAATATTTGACTCACACGGAACCTGAAGGGGCGCCAAAGGGTAATTAATCAGCGCAGCCTGACAGAAGCGGCTGCGAAAAAAAGCAGAGCAGAAAACGAGTGCGGAGGAGAAAGAATAAAATAAAAACACAACAGAGCCCCCACCCGGACAAACATCGATTTTGACGTCTGGCCATTAAAGCCGCGGCCCTTCCGGGCCGCCGTGACCTCCTAGCGTGGAGCCGCTTCGCCTCTCGACCCGCCAGCACCGACGCGGCGCCCAGGTGGGGTCCCGGCTATGCAAATGCGCGAGGAGCCGAGGCCAGAGGTCAGCGATTGACAAGCCGCAGCGGCGCGGCCCTGCCTCCGCTCGCAGGCTGCTGCTTGTTAGCGCAACAGCCGAGCTGCTTAGTATTACAGGACGGAGCGCTGTTACTCATTAACAGGCCGTCCACAGGGGGCCCCGCTGAGCCGCCGCCGCCGCCGCCGCCGCCTTACTGACAGCCGGCGATAACACACTTGTTTGATTTTTCCCTCGTCGAGTCTCGGCCCGAGAGTTCTTTCATTCCCCCCCCCCCCCCCTTTTCTTTCTTTCTTTCTTTCTATCTATTTTTTCCTTCTCACGGACGTGCAAACCATTTGGATTCGATGCCTCGGACGCACGATTCAACCGTTGAATATTTCAGCAGACGCACGGTCCGACGCGTCGGCCGCACGCTGCGAGGAGCGAACGGGACGGCGTTTTTAAGAGCTCTTTTTTTTTTTTCTCTCACGGCTAAACGTAAAACATTTGAGGGGCTTCAGATTGGAAATATAAATAGACAACTCGTCTACTTGACAGCAGGACAAAACACCTTTGATATTTCTATATGTTTATATTTTTGTCTCGTTTTCATGACATTTTCAAAGTCTTACATTTTAAAGTAAAATCCATCTTTTGTGTCTTTTGCCGCAATTTTCAGAAAAGGTTTGCAACAACAGGCGCGTGCACACACACACACACGCACGCACGCACGCACACACACACACACACACACACACTTGGCCTTGTGACGCTTCCCTTTCTGAGTCAGGTGTCTTTTGTGAGGACGATGAGACGTTTCTGAGCCTGAACGAACTGAGTGCCCTCTCCCCCCTCCCTCCCCCTCTCTCTCCCTCCCCCCTCCCCCCCCCCCTCTCCTTCCTCTTGACTTCCTGCAGCTCGCGGTGCATCTGTCACTGCAATTGCATTCTCTTGTCCAATCGGATTTCATCACACTAATGTCGACCTAAACGTCTCAATTCCAAACGAGTCATAAATGTGTGTGCTGTGCATGTGAAGCTGTAAAGCTATGTATATGCTTTAGGGCTAATGTTGGATATTTACCGTTTAGGTTTCATTTAATAATAATAATAATGATAATAATGATAATAATAATAATAAAAAAAAAATCTTAATTAAAAGAAAAGACAATATATATTCTGCTATTTTTTTTTAAAACATCTTCATGTAAATACGAGCAAAAATGGTGGCATATATATTTAGAGGTACACTGCAGGGGGGAAAAATTAAAGATTCACAGGGGGAGAGAGAGAGAGAGAGAGAGAGAGAGAGAGAATTATGTTACTTTGTTGCATACATTTCATGTAATCTTTCCACCAAGCGCCCCAAAAAAACCTCTCCAAAAGCAGCTGCTGCAGCTGGACAGTCAGCCAGCAGCGGCAGTAACCAGCAGGGGGCAGTACACCGCCACAGAAGAAAACCGGCAACATCAATCCCCCTTCCCCCTCCTCCCCAAACACACACACACGCACACACACACACACACACACACTCTCTCTCCTCAGCTGTGGCTCCTTTGTCTTCTATACATTAACGAAGCATCTCGCTGTGAGATAAAAGCCAGTGCGATTTTGCAGCGGACGGTGACGACGTCGGCAGGAAGCGAGAGACTGTGATTCCCCTCCACGCCGCAGATTTGCGGCAAAAACCTGAACGTAAATGCAATTTTCTCTGCTGCCCCACTAAAATTGATGGAAGCCTCTTGAATGACGCTTTTTCTTTTCCTCGCCAACCGCACCCCCCCCCCTTTTTTTTTATTTTTTATTTTCTTTTTTTACCGCAACTTTGCATTTGTGTGCTTGACTTTGTTGTGATGTGAAAATGAAACGGCAGAAATAAATAATAATAATAATAATGATAATAATAATAATAATAATAATAAAAAAGCCAGGATAAAATGGACTCAATCAATCGTGTCCCTCTTGATATGATTTTTTTTCCACCTCTTTGTGCAGAGAGAGGGAGAGGGAGAGACTTCCTGTGTGTGGAGTGGCTCTTTTTTGGGGCCTTTCACCGGAGCCTAATGTATAGTGAGAACATGAAAGCTTGTTTGATGTTTGCCAACGTCACGGCTGTTCTGAGAAAAGCGCGGCCGCGGGTATCAGGGTGCAGCTTTTTCTTTCTATCTCGCCTCCTTTTTTTTTTTTTTGTGTTTCCTTTTCCATGCACGAGTGATCCGGACACCCACGGGTGGGTGCAGGGGGCGAGGGGAGCGGGGGAGGAAATCTTACACTATCTGACTATTATCTGCAGGTTAAAATGGTGGGGTCGCCGATTCCTCAGCCTCAAATAATTTTTAAAGCCTCGCTTAATTGAAAATGTCAGCTGGAAAAAGTCAGGGCCCGTTGCGGCGAGTTAAGAGACCAGTTGGCATTAAGAAGACCTTAAATCAGCCCCCAGGAAATTGGTTTCATCTTTTTTCTCCTCCTCCTCCCTCTCCTCCCACCCACCAGTACAAATAGTTTTTATTCCGCTCTGTGTTTTATTTCCTCTGACTGCGATTATTTATCTGAAAATAAAAATAAAATGACATTGAAAGCATCGTCCTTCCCTAAAAAAAAAAGAAAAAATATCTTTGATTTGTTTGGGATATTTTCTTGAACCCCCCCCCCCGCATGTCCTCCCTGAACTCTGAAGTTCACTCAGAACCTTTGTGAATGGACAGAAAGAAATGCGAGCGCTCCGAGTGGAGTGACACTGTGGACAGATCTTCATTTGGGGGGGGGGGGGTGTATTGGGCTCGTGCATGAGCGTGCACGTGAGGGGCGTGAGCGCCCAGCACCTCTCAGTCACTCTCTTCTTTTTTTTCTTCCCCCCCATCAGTCCGGAGAAGCCACTCCTCTTTCTTCTGCCTTCTCATCTCCTCTTTTTTCCTCCCCCCTTCATCACCATCATCATCATCATGACTTCCCCTCCCGACGACAAAAGCGTGTTTTACTTGTGTGTGTGTGTGTGTGTGTGTGTGTGTGTGTGTGTGTGTGTGTGTGTGTGTGTGTAACCCAATAGTGCGTTTAGTATTTTCTGCTGGTGACAAAATGTTTTTTTTCTCCATGGCGGTGCTACTTCTCTCTTTCTCTCTCTCCCTCCCTTCTTTACATCTCTCTCTCTCACGCTTCACTCCCTCCTGTCTGCTCACTCTCCCTCCCTCCCTCCCTCTTTCTCTCTTCCATCCCCGCATCCTGCCTCACCCCACCTTCCTCTCTCTCTCTCTCTCTCTCTCTCTCTCTCTCTCTCCTCCTCCTTCGTCCATCCTCCCGCCCCCTGGTCCATCTGTACCTCCGTATCCTCTCTCTCCTCTCCATCACTCTCTCGCGGATGCCACATCACGCCGCACGCGCTCTCTCCCCCTCTCTCTCTCTCTCTCTCTCTCTCTCTCTCTCTCTCTCTCTCTTGCTCGGCTCGGCGCCGACTGCCGCTTCATTTGCGGCGGCGGCGCAACAACTGGCTTCTTTCCGCGCCGAGAGCGGAGGGGGAAAGGCCGGAGCGGCGGCGGAGGAGACGGGAGAGCGCGGAGAGCCGTCGCCGGGAAGGCGGATGAAGAAAAGTAGAGTGGGACGAGGAAGGGTGGAAGAAAAGGAGAGGAAAGAGCGCCGCCCCCCTCTCCTCCACCTGCCCCCCGCCTCCAGCCGCCTCCAGCGGCAGCCGCAGCACCAGCAGCGCTCACCTCAGCCGCCGCTGGATCCTCCCGCTGCTGCAGGGATCAGCCTGCTCCTCCTCCTCCTCCTCCTCCTGCTGCTCCTCCTCAGGGAGCTGCTTCCTGGAAACTGGGCGGAGGGAGGAGGGAGACCACCGACCTCCCATCCTGCCACGGACACCCCTCCACCTCCCCCATCGCCCCGCTGGCCGCCCGCCCGCCCGGCTCCTCCTTTTCCTCCCGCCAGTAAACGGCACCAGGAGGGAAAAGGAGAGAAGAGGAGAGGAGAGGAGAGGAAGGGAGGAAGGAATAGGAGAGGAGGGAAGAGGAAGGGGAGGGAATTTTGAGAAGAGGCCGTGAGGAGGAGCGGAGGAGAGGCAACACCCTGGTTTTACGGCAGGGGAGGACGGACGGACGGACGGACGGACGGACGCAGAGGGGTAAGAGGCCACCGAGGCGGACCTGTTGTTTCCACCTTTGTCATTTTTCATTTTTCATTTTTTTGTCTTATCTGGAACATTTTTTGACACAATTTTTTTTTTGGTGCGACACAAGGAGTTTTTTTCCCCTCCGTGTCATTTTTCCACTTTAACGGTGTTTGTCTCTCCGGCTCCAGTGTCTTTTCCATTCCCCGTTGATTCCCCTCCATCTGCACCTCCCCACTCGCTCCCTCGCTCCCTCCCCTCCCACCACATCCGTGAGGGAGCTGGTGTGCACTTACGTTACAAACAAGGGAGTCGTGTTGCGGGAATGCGTGTGTGTGTGCTGCCACTCCGCTACAATCCACTGCCAAGATCATGATGTCCAAAAAAAAATCTCATTCATCACCCTCTCATTCTGTCTGTTTGTTACTGACAACCTGTGGTACACTGTCACTCTATGCATTGAATCTACGTGTGTGTGTGTGTGTCTGTGTGTGTGTGTGTGTGAGTTGCAGAGGAGGCAAAGAGGAGGTTTGATTTTAGCTGTTGCTCGGCTCTCTGAGTAATCTGATGAGTCTCCGGGGGAGCCTCCGCTGAACAATCAATGCTACTCGGAGCTGGCTGACCTGTCTGTGTGTGTTCGTTTGTGTGTGTGTGTGTGTGAGAGAGAGAGAGAGTGAGAGAGACAGAGAGAGAGAGAGAGTGTTTGAGAGAAAGCGAGATGACCCCTGGCTGAAGCCTTCAGGTTCTGCTTTCCCTCCCTATCAACAGATGGCCTGGGTTGGGCCGGGCTGGTCGAAGATCTGTGTGTGTTCGTGTGTGTGTGTGTGTGTGTGTGTGTTTGGCTGCGGGTGGTAAATCCCAGCTCTGTGCAGCTGTACTGGTGGATGGGTGGGGGGACAGGCATGTTCTGACTGCATATATGTGCAATGTGTGTGTGTGTGTGTGTGTGTGTGTGTGTGCGCGCGCGAGAGACAGTGATGCATGGTGATTGATGCATGGTGATGGAGTGTGAGTGTGTCTAAAAAGCGTTGAAAATGTTTCCCTCCTCATCCGTCTCCATCTTCACCTCCTGGTTTCTTTCACTCGGAGATGTTTGCATCTGTCCGTCAGTTTGCCTTCACCTGCTGTGGAGCCTCTGCAGAGTTTCAATTTTTCATCCACAGCAGACACAGCAGGCTCTGCGCCTCCCTCCCACCCCCCCCTTTTTTTCTCTCTTTTTTTTTTTTACCGCTCAACTTGACCACGAAATATAACAGTAACAATAATAATAATACTAAAGATGACAATGATGATAACCCGTGCAGAGAAATGCTGCGATAATTCTCCCTCTTCCTTCCACTTCCCTCTCCTGCCAACGCATCCGGAGAGTAATTGTAAATATTGATCGGGGATAACAAATCAATGGAACGGTTTTGGATTGGCTTAGCTGGAGCGTGCTCTTTGCATGCAGCAGGCTACTTCAATTAGAGAGGAATCGAATAAATTTGCCTCAACTTCCTTATGCATTATTCATGGCCGTCGCTTGCAGCATTTAGGCCCACACTATTATTTTGCAAAAAATAAAAATAAAAAAAATAAAAAAGCAATTAGGTGGTGTTATTATTAATAATAATAATAATAATAATATAATAATAATAATGATAATAATAATGATAATAATAATAATACTACTACTAATAATGTAGCATTTAATAATTTGTGTATTAGGTGAAGGTTTTATTTTTTAGAGGCGGGTGTGTAATTGAGGAGGGCCGGACTGCATCATTTTAAATAATCAAACACAATAGTTGCAGCATATTGCGCTGCCCCTCCTCCCCCCATGTGTTGCAGCAATGGGAGAGAGAGGTGTGTGTGTGTGTGTGTGTGTGTGTGTGTTGGGGGTGTATTGTCACTGTGCAGCCACGGCTCCAGGCCCGACCTCCCTAACCCCCGAATCTCCCCTCTGTATGTGTGTGTGTGTGTGTGTGTGTAACCCCTCCTCCTCCTCCTCTTCCTCTCCTCTCCCTCAGCCCCTCCCTGCTCTCCCTCAGCTGCTCAGGTGGAGGTGTGGAGGTGTGGACGTGGCAGCAGGGGGCGACCACACATCCTCCTGGATGTCGGCTGGATGAGGACGTCCCGGCGGCAGACGCTCCCAGGTAAGAGGGGGAGGGTGGGTTCCTGGGAGTGGGCGGGGCAAAGGTTGGGGGAGGGGTCGGGCTGCACCTTGACCACACTCCAACGTGTCCCCGCCCACCTTGTATTGAGATCCAATCAAGCTAACCTGATTTTATTCCTGCACTTTTACCAACTCGCCCCCACCCACCGCCCGCCCGCCGCCCCTCTGGGTAATCCCGCCTCCTCCTCTCGACACACGCCGTCGGCTCGGCCAATGAAATGCCAGCGTTGTCAATTTTCTCCTTCGCACAGGAGCCATTGATGAAGCCTCGCCTCGGGGCGGCGGCGGGGCGTCTTCAATCAATGCCACTGCCCCACTTTTCTCTCGATACGTGCATCTGTTTGTTTGTCCGCGTGTGTGTGTGTGTGTGTGTGTGTGTGTGTGTGTGCGTGCGTGTTTTCCCCGCCTCTCCGACCGGGCGGGAGCGATGCTGGAAAGAAGTGGGCTTACGGTGACGGCGGTGGTGTTGGTGATGGTTCTGATGACGCTGACGATGATGACGATGATGATGATGATGATGATGATGCATTGGCTGAGCGGCAGTGGTCTCTGGCTTTGGCCCCTCCCCCGCCCCCCCCCCCCCCTCCCCCCTCCCTGTGTTTACTGACAGACTCTCTTCGGTGACGGGTATTCTTGGGTGGATAATACGGATCACGTTGTTATTGCTTAAGAATACGCGTAGTTGAGGAGAGTCCTCTCTTCGCCCCACCCCCACCCCCGCCTCCCTCCCTCACCCACCGGCACCCACCTCACCTCACCTCACCTCACCCCACTAACCGGCAACCCCGAGGAGGACTGCCAGGACGGGTCAAGCCACGCCCCCCCGCCCCGCCCCCTCTTCTGCACCTTCTTTTAAAATGAGAAATAACCTGAGAATCCACCTTGACTGTGATCTGTGCACTCTGTTCCATGTTCACCTCCTGTCTACTGAGGCCCCCCTGTCTCCCCCTTCTGTGTGTCCGTCCATGGGCAGCGTATATGTGTGTGTGTGTGTGTGTGTGTGTGTGTGTGTGTGTGTGTGTTTTGTATCTCGATGTTTTAGTAAAACACTTCCCACTTTGGGGGGAAAAATGCGGTAGAGTTAGCGGAGGAGGTGGAGAAAAGAGCATGCGTGCAATGATGGATGCGGCCTTCAGTGACACAGCAGAAACAGCACAAGGTAGCATCCCACTCTGGGAGCTCGCTACATGCACGCACGCACACACACACACACACACACACACACAGTGTAATGAGGAAGTAGAGACGGCGGACTGAGAGTGAATTTCCGGAATTACTGTCAGTCGATCGAGTCGTCACTCAGGCGCAACATCCGAGAAGATGCAAACCAGAGGAGGAGGCAGCTCCTCGCTCACATCAGCTGGACCGCGTCAGAGTCTGAGTCTGATCAGCAGCACCAACATCCGGTGCTTTAGCTCAGCGACCGCCACAACAACACCATCTAAAGCCAGGGGGCAGCAACACTGGAGTCAAATTAGTCACACGTTAAGTAAGAAGTCAGTACGTACGCCATTTCATAAAGCTCCCTGTGCAATAACGGAAATAATGGAAAATAAATGAAAAAATAAATAAATGGAAATTCATCTATTACAGTGCACGTGCGTGCACAGTTCACGTGCGACAGTCATCTTTACTGTGGAAAATAAAGGCACAGAAATAGAAAAGGAGAATGTGGAAAATCAGCTCAGTTCTGCTGAGTCTAAAATGGCAGCGCAGGATTTAAGACGACAAATTTAAAGCTGCGTGGTGCCAACAGAGGTACATGACTGAGGGACACGCAGCCGGCCAGCCTGCTGGACGCGCTGCTGTGAGACTGTTTGGGTCTGGCTCGGAGGAAGAAGAAGAAGAAGGAGAAGAAGAAGGAGAAGAAGAAGAAGGGAAAAAACACCTCTTTGTCTGGTCTGACAGCAAAATCGGATCTTTCCAGTACAATCTGCTGCAGCAGCTTTGTGTTGCAGCGCGAGGCCACACAGGCAGCCGACACACGACACACTCAGCGGCCCTTCCATTTTTTTTTGTCTGTTTGTTGTTGAGCTCGACTGTTGAGCCACAAACAAACAACAAAAAATAATAATAATAATACGAGCGCTTTGATTTCACGACGATTGAATTGCAAAACTCGGCCTCTGGCGGGGGGGGGGGGGGACCTCTGGCTCCCACCCCCGGCCCCGTCTTGTCGGCTGAATATTGCAACAGGCGAAGCCCCCCCGTGACACCAACACACAGAGGAAGAGCAGCGCTGCCAGGGACCCCCGAAGCTGCGAGGGCCCCCCGGGGCTCAGGCCGGCTTTGTGGTCAATAATCCCGAGCTTGTTGCCGAGCGGACACAGCTGCAGGCAACATATTCATTAGCCGGCTCAGAAAAGAAGGAATACGCATTAGGTATGCAAGAGTGAGAATAAAGTTAAAAGCCATAATACTAATAGCAACACTAATAGCAACACTAATAATAACAATAATGAGAAAAATCTAATATTTCACTTCTAACAACATACATATTTTCTCTTTCTAAATATCCATCTTTTTTATTATAATTCTAAAAGGTGGGCCTGCAATTCAATATTCATTTAATAAAAAGCAACAACAACAATTTTAAAGGCCCAGAAGGGTCGGATTGAGAACTGTACAAACTTACTGGCAGAAAAATAGCGTCGCACTGATTTGTTCAATTTAGGCAAGTCAACTATTTACTTATTTATTTTTTAAATTTCACTTGACGTCAAGACGCCCCTCCCTCCCCCCTGCCCCCTCCCCCCACCACCGCTGTTTGATTGATGACTTGAGTTGAATGGATTGATTATTCAAATTGCGGCTGATGATGTTTTCTTTTGGTGGAGTCACGGAATCGATGGGCTGACTCACTCTTCCAGCTCTCACCATGCATGCAATCAGGAAAAGGCCTTCACCTTTAAACATTTCCCTTTCATTCCCTTTTCATTATTTTCTCTCTTTTTTTGGCCATCGGCTTCTAAGTCACTTGGAACATTTTTAGGCTAAATTAGCTGTATTCAAAATAAAATTATATACACAATAAATTATAAAATAAAGAAAACAAAACAAAAATATTTAATAATAATAATAAAAATAATAAAAATAATAATAATAAATAAATAAATAAATAAATAAATAATGATATATGCAATACAATAAATTAAAGAGCCAAACGACGAGCTGATGATTTTCTCTGAAATTTGCTTCTGAGGAGATAAAAGTGAGGCTCGCGGCCCGTCGTGCATGACGAGGCTATCAGCTGAAGCTATCGCGCCTCTTGTTATTCAATCCATGCGGCGCATTTATAATAGAGGCTGAGGCGAGCCGTCGCCGAGACCTCCCCCCCCCCCCCCCGCCCACCTTCAGCCCCCCCCTTTCTACGCCCCTTTTTTATGCAAATTGTCACTGGGATGACATTTATCGCAGAGACGCTTGCACCACATGTAAAACTGCTGCTGCTGCTGAGCGCCCGCACACACACACACACACACGCTGAGAAAACAAAATGTCCACCATAAATACAGACAGCAGTTGCAGTGGTGCACAGGAAGGGATGTCGCTCGCTGGAGAGAAACAATTTCCTCCCGACTCAAACCACCCTGGATCCACCCCACCGCTTTCTTTTCCTTCTTCTCCTCTTCCTCTTCCTCCCATGAATATGGATCCTTCCCCCCCTCACCCCCCTCACCCCCCACACCCCCTCCCACTTCATGCCAAAACCTTAACACCCATGTAAAATCCATTTAAACGCGTAATGGGATCAACTTGAGTGGCACAGTCGCATCCTCGCACGCACGTCACCTCCCATCGTGGTGCGTTGAAGATGTCCTTGCGCTGATGTAAATCATATTCAACACGCCACCCCCCCCCCCCCCTTCCTCCCCCACCACCACCACCTCCTGGACTCCGCTCGTCCAAAGAAAACCTTCCCGGAAGCAATTTGCTTTTAAAAAGGAAGATAAAAAAAAAGGACAGAAAGTTAGACCGTGTGATTGCAATTAAGCAAATGGCCTCGGTCGGTCATTACAATTGCAGATTGCGCAGATAACACAGCGACGTGTTTAACACTCGGCTTTAGCTGATAATTACTGCCGGGGCCTCGTCCTCGTGGAAACAAACAAGGCGACGACGAGGCTGAGGAAAAAAAAGAAAGAGGGAGAAATATATACACACACAAACATGACGAGTGTGTGTGCGGAGGTGGTGTTGAATCTAAAACAGCAGCGTTTGTGGCCTGAGCACAAAATAAAAGACACACACACACACACACACACACACACACACACACACACACACACACACTAGGGCCCTGGTGTTTATGTGCAGGCTGTGTGAGTCCTGTGCTCTTCCCACCTCGCTGTTTATTGCATGTGTGTGTGTGTGTGTGTGTGTGTGTGTGTGTGTGTGTGTGTGTGTGTGTGCGTGTTCTCTGCTGTCGTCCCTCCTTCCTCTCTGTGCTGACGCCATCGCTGCCGTGTGATTATGCATCATGCCAACACTTTCATGCTCACCTCTGCTGACACGCTGATTCATCACGCACACCGACAACAAAACGCCTCTGTTTGTTCCCCCACATGCGTCCACAATATGCTGAATTAATGCATTTTTTTGTAGCTTTTTTTTTTCCTTTCTAAAGGGACACTCTCGAAGGCCCACTGTGTAATATTGAGCAGCAGCATCTAACGGCGATGAATGCAGATTATAAACAATGCCGCTGTCCATTTTTGTCGTCGTCTTATTTTCTTATTGCAAAGATTTTTATTCAAATAGCATTTTCTGACTAAAAAAAACAAACCACAATTCTTTTAAAATTCCATTTCCTGTCAATGGGTCCTTTAAAAAATCTTACATACTGGGCCTTCAAAAGCAATTGGATGATGTCTTCCTGCTATTGGCTGACTGAAAGCTTTCCTCCAGTCACCTACGTGCTGTCACGCGATGCCTTTTCTCAAACCTTTTGTACGACTCGTTGTTTGCGCACATAAAAATCCTTTTCTTCTCGTCTTTTGTTGTTATTCTTGATTCCGATTTATGTTTTTTTTTTTTTTGTGTTTTGACAATTTCTGCCGTCCACTTTGCCGGTAATATCTGCCCAGGGACGCGAGTACGGTGGCTGCGGTGCTATCGTGAGCGCCGCTTCTCCCCACGTGTGGCTCTGCAGCAGCAGCAGCAGCAGAGCCACGCTGCGGATGTGCGCTCACGTACGCGGCACTGTACTTACGGCAGGCTGATGACGATGACGATGACAGGGAGGAGGGGGTGGGGGGGGGGTGGGTGGTGCCTCTCAGTCGCCGCCGTTTCCTCCGTCGAGTGCCTTGTTGTGTCACATGTGGCTGTAAATGCAAGAAATAAAGGGTTGTTGTTTTGAAAATCCAAACGTTGAAATGGTGCTTTAATTCACATCACATGCACGGGAAAATGTGTGTATTCATTATGCATATATGAAGAGGCAGCGCACGCTGGAGGCTTGATTTGACTGGCTGCTGGTTTTTTTCCAAAGGAAACACAACCTGAGATTCAACAGTGGATTTGGATCTTTTTTTTTTTCCCCCTTTTACTGTTTGGAGAAGTGAAGACGTCAATATTTTTCAGGACAGCAGCCTAAACATTTTTTTTAAAATTTCTAAAGAATAAACCTGCTGGATGTCACGGAGGCTTTTTCCCCCCCAGCAATGGAATGGACGATGCCAAAGATTAAAAGCTAAAAACCCATTTCCATTTCGCCTCGGCCTTTTCAGTGGGAGCTCTTCTCTTTTTATTTATTTTTTTGCATGGAGGAAAAAAAGATCAGCTCATCTGGGCTCAGAACTTCAGCTGGCCTTTGTTTTAGGTTCTGCTTCGATGAGGCGTCAGTCTAAATCTAATCTGCTTTCTTTAAAAATATAAGCTATTATTAAATCAATGTGTGCCTCTTTTTTCTGGTTCATAGCTAAAAAAAAAATCTAACAAAAAGGCAAATCTGCATATCAACATATCTGTTTATTTGTTTTGCTTTTTTTTTTTATTTTAATTTTTTAAAAAGATTGCCGACTGCTTCGTTGGCTGCGGCTTCCCCCCAAGTTTTCCCGACAGTCAACATTTCCCCGCCTGCGTCACATTGAAGAATGAAGAGCTTTGTTATTCACACCAGATAACTGATCCACTGTCGGCTCCGTCGAGGCTCTCGTCCTCTTATCGGCACGTGCAGACCACCCATATTACATCCCCCCCCCCGTTTAATTCAGCCCGCTCACACCCGCAGCGTCTTAGCACGCTCTTATCTCTGCTAATCCCGTTAAAACGGCATTAATTAGTATTCTCAAACCAAGTCCACTGTGCTGCAGAATGCATTTCTAAAATACCCCCCTTGACCATTCGTGTCTAATCTGCAAGTTGAAGCCACTGGCCGCACCCCCTCTTAATCCACACCACTGCAAAGGTCAACAGCTGTTTTGAAGGCTGCGTTGGGTCAGTCTGCGGCTCTCTATGCCTTTATTTCAAGGCGGCGGTGCTGCCGACGGCACGGTGCAGGTGTTCGGCCGCGGAGACCCAGCTCCTCGGCTTGCAGGCTACTCATTACTTATTAAGCGCGCTGCTGAGGAGGAATTGACAGTAATGATGGGAGGGGGCGGAGTGAAAGGACTCGGGACTCATTTGGCAGAAACACCACAGGAAATATTCGGCTTTTTGTACCAATTAATTATGCAGCATCTTTGCTTTGGTGCCTCTGCAGACTGTTCTGGCTCTGAAACGGCAAAGAAAGGGAGGAGACTCGGCATCCGTTACACATTCACCATGCATTCCTCTTCCTCTCCAGTCATTAGTTACTAAAAGCCTTCTGTTAAACTTTGTTCAGAGGTTTTTTTTTTGGACAAGTTGGTTCGGGGACTGAACAACAGCCAAGAACACGAGGAAATAGTCGGTTGTTTGTTTTTTTAAATGATCATATTCATCCTATATTTGAATTTAAAGCAAATCAGTTCAAGTTCCTCCCCTATTCCTCTTCTCACAGGGTAGGAAGAGGAATTATTACGGGACCCATTTCAAGAACAATCTCAAATTTAAAAAGATTCCGAAGAATTTCTTTTAAAAATGATGATGAAAAAGGAACCAATGGCCTTGGGCCTTAGTGAGCGAGTGCCTTGCGTAATAATAATGATAATAGAAATAGAAAAAATACCACCACAATGGTCAAATCTGGCTTTTCCCTTTTTAACATATTTCACTAAAATTGAACGGGAAAGGGAAAGGGAAAAATGCAGAGACATTTATAACGTCTTAATTCTAATTTCTAAAGCCATTTTGTTTCGCCTCCCCTCAGGCTTTTGCAACCTTGCTCAATCAAGTCAGACAAAAACACTGCAGTTGCTCGGCAACCCTCCCTAAACAAAACCTATTTTATTGCTTTTTAGAGGTGCCAATATTTTATATTTAAATTCATTTCGGCCACAAATAGTTCCTTATTTAATTATGCAATGGGAAATATCAATCTAGAAGAACAGGAGAAGGTGTTTCACTCTGGGCACCTCTTGCTTAGAGGCCCTTTCATTACTGGGAATTAATTGCATATTAAGGATTCCACCCAAAAGCCCAGAATTTCTCCTGCAGATGCAGCGACTTGGCAGAGGCAGCGCCCTCTTGTTTTCCTTCTCACTGAGTCGTGATAGCGATTCTGCAACCCCACCCACCCGCCCACCCGGCCGGCCGAGCGAGCGACCAATCAGCAGCGTAATGTGGTTTTCCGCCAACAAGCCCTCTCTGTCTGCAGCATTAATCAATTGCGGTGCATTTCCTCTCTTCCTGAGACAAAACATCCTCTCCTCCTCCTCCTCCTCTTTGTCCAGCTGCCTCCTCCTCCTCCTCCTTCCACTCTGCGCAGTATTGACTCTGCTCATATAACGTCGAAGGCCTCACATTTGCAAATAAAGAGCAGCAATTACAGAATCTTTTGTCCCCTCCCATTTGTTTTTTATTCATTCCTTTATTTATTTATTTATTTGATAGGCCTAAAAAAAGGATGGGTTCAGCTGGGCCGTGTTAACAGTATTGCAGCTTTGATAACGGCGGGGTAAGTGGCTGACCTATCAAATATGCACTAGGCACTCATTTAAAGAAGAAGGCCGCTATGAAAGGTATCCTCGTCGCCGTCTCCCAAAATCTATTTAAAAAGCAATCTATCTGTGGCCGTGGTGGAGATTGCACAGATTGAATGGGGGAGTTGGATCCTCAGCGGGTAGCCCTCTCAATCTCACCGTACAATCCTCCTCCTTCTTTTATCTGTTTATTTTTATCTATTTATTTATTTTTTTGGTCTCACGGCTCCTCTTAAAATCCCTGCACTCAGGGCTGCTTATGTGAAGAGTCGAACGAGAAGAAGAAGAAGAAGAAGAAGAAGAAGAAGAAGAAGAAGAAGAAGAAGAAGAAGTGAAAGACAACGTCGGCGTTTCCCTTTTGTAGCGCATGAAACTTAAACACTTAACCCAAGTGAGACGAGCCCACGAGAGAAACACACTGACTTAGATGGAGCTAAAGCTGAGACATTATTAGCTCGTTTTAATTCAGGTGCTCAGGAGTGAAGTCTTTGGAACACATTGAAAATATTTAAATTGTCTAAAAAAAAAAAAAAGAAGAGACTGAGCGACTGGAACAAATCAACACATCACCACGGTCCTGGTCATTATTCTTTCACCTCCATGGTCTTCTTTGCCAAGCGGTAAACAGTGCACTTCACTCACTGCGCCAGCCCATTTCTCTCCTCAACCACTTTTTCAATTGAAATTTCCAATTTCAAAAGCCCTTAATTCCACTCCAGCCTTGAAACTTGTTATCTGCTTGCCTCAAGCAAGGCACAAAGAGTTTGACAAAGTTAAAAAATTCAAGGTTCGGCAAAGACACAATACGGCCGAGCGGCTGGAAGCAGAGACCCACACAACCAGTAGAGGGCAGACAAACGAGGGCAGGTGCAGACGAATGAGGGTCAGGTGCAGCTCATCAGGCTCATGAAGAAAAAAATGAAGGCTGGACTTAAAGGGGAAATGCAGTCCGATGCATCTGGGTCTGGTCACTGGCACAAACAACGATCTGACCAATCACATCGTTGTTTGTAACCCAACTCACAAAAAAACAGCAACTAAGAAACAATGAAAGTCTTTAGCTGAGTCGTAACGTGAAGGAAGCACTAAACTAATTACGGAGGACACATTTCATCATATCTGGAGGGATGGAAGACGATAATGACACTTGTGGGAAAGCAAATTAAATTCCAGAGGTCAGCAGGAAGGGCTCTCACTTCTCCTCCTACATCTGCGAGTGTCCAGTGAAGCCACTGAGTCACCTGGTCAAGTGTCCTTGGCTTCGTTCATCTCCCCCCTTTTCCTCCCCAGTCCACTGACCACCGCTTCGGTTTCTGTCTTTCACTCTTTCTTTTACACTCTCATGTGCATGACTTGTCATTTGAGCTGAACTCGGCAGAGTCAGCACCTGGAAACAGTCTCACTCATTTCTCTGATTCCTGGACATCCACTTGGTGGTGAGTAGTGAGCTGAGGAGGAGCCAGTTTGCAGCCGGAGATTTTTTCAAAGTTGTTTTTCCCCCCTCTAAATCCTCCCAGATGATTCTCCAGTGCGTCTGCCATTTGCTCGACACAGAGTGGAAGGTAGACGGCGGGGCAGGATCCTCTCCCTGCAGTTCAGCACTCGTCAGGGGAGGCAGGTGGGGAGACTTAATGATTCTTGAAGCAGCACAAGACCAACAAGGAGCTCAATGTGGCGCTAATTCGGGACCTAAAGAACCTCCTCACCCCCCACCCTCCTCCCACCTCGTTGTCAAAGGGATTGATTATTGCAGGGGGCCATCAGATCATCCTGCTCTAATCCCCGCCACACACACACACACACACACACACACACACACACACACACACACACACACACACACACACACACACGGTTCCCAGACGCTGTAAGTCTTGGTGTGTAGTGCAGAAAGGACCACTGGAGGAGCAGAAGGTGGATGGGAGCCGACGGGAGGACGTCCGCTCCTGGTGAGCTGCAGGTGGGCTTGTTGCTGCACTTCACATCACTTTTCTCTTTTCTCAATGTTCCTTCACGTTGACTTTGTCCTTAGCTCGCTGGGCGTCAGGACCACCCCGCTGCCAGACGACGTAGAAACCCCCCCCCCCCCCCCCCCCGAATCATCTGTCTCACTTTGTGACGTGAAGACAAACAGATGGGTGGGTGTTTAGTGTGCACCATTAATTAAGGCTCACGGCAGCTGATGCATCAGATTCACGCCCGACCCGCAATTAAAAGGAAACACTCGAGTCCAAAAGCCGTCGACGTGGCAACCACCCCACCCCCGTCCTCGCCCCCCCTCCCCCCACCTCCTCCCCGGGAATCCCAGTCCGTCTCACCGGGCCTCGCCTCAGCAGCGTGACATTTCGCCGTGCTTACCGCAATGTTTACTGTTTATCGTTAGCGGCGCAGAGTCACGGCGCTCCGTAGGACGCTGCAGCACAAGAGAGACAAAGTCGACCGCAGCGCCCGCCTGCCCGCTCGGGGGAAGGAGGCGTGGAGGGGTTTTAGAGTTCTCACAAGGCAAAGTTTCCCGAGGAAAGCCGCACGCAGCGCACGCCGCCGCCCTCCAGCGAGCGCGCTAATCCATCAAAAGCGCCCGGCCGCCCATTTGTCCAACGTTGCTGCAGATTTCGAGGAAGTTTCATCATCGTGTTGCCGGGGAGGCCGAGAGGAGTGGGAGGCCGGCGGCATTCATGAGGGTTTTTTTCCACCAGACTTTTCAGAAGTTCACGTGCGGTTGCAAAACATTCAGCATCAAATGTTCATCAGTCATTGTCAGTTAATGGCATCACATCCACAGCTCTGAGGTACAGTATCTTCAGTGTTGAGATGTTTGATTTTTTTTGAAAGATGTGTAACATTAAAAAATGAATCAAAGCCCATGTGGGGAAAAAAGACTCAGTCCCACCTGCGAGTTTCAACTGGTTCAGTCCAACTTTGAGATGTTGGCGTTGAAACATTCGCCTGGAATCAGACGTTTTTTTTGGCCTCCTGTTCTATTTAGAATTTTAAAAGGGGAAAAAAAAAATCCTTCCACACAAAGGCTCCTTCTGTCAGCCTCCCAATCACACTCAAGTGGATGGTCCTCAATGAAGCTTCTTGTTCTGCTCTGCTGTTAACCTCCTTCTGCCTTTTGTCTTTCCATTCTCTTGTGTGTATGTGTGTGTGTGTGTGTGTGTGTGTGTGTGTGTGTGTGTGTGCCACAAGGTCTCCAGGTTGCTGCAATAACCAAACTTGCTGCCATTCAAACTCGTTAGAAACTCTCCAAGACCGTGTTGAGCACATCAGATTTTTCTGCAAACTCGTGAACTAACTTGATTTTATTTATTGATCCATCAACTTCTGCCCACATTTCCAGCAGCCTTCAGTCCGTTATGGGTCTGCTCAGTGGTGTCGTTCTCCAGTCAAACTAGCTTCATGTGTAAAAGCCTGCAGCTGTAAATAGTATTCAAGAGAATTAGAGCAAGGCAGTGCACCTCATTTCCTTGAACCAAAAAAAAACACCCCAAAAAGCAACAGCTGTTTGTCTGCTGAAGGTGCACTTGGCGTCGTAAAGGATGGCCTCCGTTTGAACGGCAGACAGTTATTAAGTCGTAGCTTATGGAAACACAATATGCCCGGCATATTCAATATCTTCATTAAACAATTAGCTCGCCTCTGTTAAATTGGCCGGCCGGCTAATCTCGTTAAGCCATTTGCCTGAGGACTAATTCTGCGGGAAGGTGATACAATGAGCACGGGGGCCCATTTTTAACAGCATCACTCCCGCTTTCATAAGCAGGGCCTCAGTATTGTGTTTGGCAGGAGGAAAGTGGCATTAATAAGATGTAATGTGGGCGTCGAGGAGATATTATATATAATGAGCGTCTATTCTTGTCACATCCTGCTATTTAGAGGCGGCGTGTTTACTCCGACTCCTCCGTCATGTTTCCCAGTACTGTGCTGCCGTCCATCCATCCGTCCATCCATCTATCTATCCATCCGTCCATCCATCTATCCTCCAGCCTTTACATGATGAATAGTCCCCAAAACACAAAAAAATAAATAAGAACGAGACGAACAGAGGGCAGCAGCAGGAGCAGTGGAATCACAAAGGCTGAGCGACCACAGAATTTGGACTTTGGGCATCCTGAACTGTCACTGCACAGTGACAACCACGGGCCTCTGACCCGGCTGCCAAAGCCCAGTTCAGAGCCGCAGCGAGGCAGCCGACGCTTCAAACGCAGTCCTCTGCCTCCGTCGCTGCCAATTAGCCTGCGGCTCGACGTGCAGCCGTTTATCTGCGTTTGGCCGCGAGAATCTGATGCTGCAGGCCGCTAGCGGCGCCGCCGCTTGATTGGCGCCGCCCCGGTATTCAAATGGGGTGTGAAATTCTGTCGTGTCAGACGGCCGTACGCACACACGCAGACACACAGTCTGGAGCTGCAAAAAAAAAAAAAAAAAAACAACCCAACAAACAAAAAGTGTGCTTTGTATTCAAAGCACAACGCGGCAAACAGGGAAAACAGGTTTTGAACAAAGTAAATAGTTGGTTGGTGAGCGGGAGTGAGTGGAGCCAGTCTGGAGCAACAAGCGACAGTATGTGAGTTGGTGAGGAAGCAGGGATTCAAGGCATGGCTGCGGGCGATTCTCAGTGCCTCAAGGCCCAGAACAAGAGCGTTGACAGCTGAGAAAACAAGGAACGCAGCCCGGGAAGTGAACAGAGCGGACAATCTGCTCCACAATATCAGGGAAAAAAAGTCATCGCAGGCACTCAAACACCATTTGCTTTTTGATTATTCCAAGACTGGATTTTTTTTTTTTTTTTTTACAGTTTTGTTTTTGATTTATAATTCAGATATGACCGGCACACAACAGAAGCATCTTTTTAAAAAAAAAATTATTATAATATTTTTCTTTAAAGTTTCATTAAAGAAGGCGACGCAGGACATCTGCTGTGTCTGATATTGATATGTGACTGTTGATTTATAGGCTCAGCTGTGCAACGCGTGCCTCTCCCCCCCCCCCCCCCTTTGATGCCACAACGTGAATTCCTTAGAGGCCAGTTATTACATAACATTTAGAAGTAAGTAATTGTTATATCAAGGCAGTAGGCGGCAGTGGCTGGTGATGAATGGAGCTAATATCGCCGGTTCGTCGCTGGCAGCCGCCATATCATTTCCATAAAACAGGGACTGGGGCGGATTATTAGGGCAGCGCTCCAGACGTACGGCGTGGAGCCAACGTGACAGTCCTCTATCTCTTAAATGTGTTTTGTGTGTTTGCGCGTATCCCTAACGATTGCATTTATCATGCTAGATATGGTCTCTGCTGTGTGCGGCTGGGGGTTGGGGGGGGGGGGGGGGGGGGGGGGGGGGAGAGAGAGATTTGTTGTTGTGCTGTGTTTTTTTCTTAGATTTGTGCTACTGGTGGCAGCGGCAAACACGAGCTTTGGATCTGACCTTTGACCTCTCCAAAGGCGAGAAAAGGCGAAGGGAGCATGAACAAAATGATTCATTTGGAGTTTTGTGTGTGGAAATATAAATGTATATACACACATATAAAATGATATATATGTAAATATATGTAGATATACATGTACATATATATTTATATAGATATATATAATTTTATATTTATCTTTTCATAACTATCACAGTTTCTCGCTGAAGGCATCAAAATTGCGTACGAACACACAAGGAATTATATAAGAAACAATAAAAGCATAAAATAAGTCTAAATAAAATCTAAATTAAAATATTTAAATTCTCCAAAATAGCCACCTTTCATAAAAAGCATTTTCAGTTATTTAACCTGTTTTTCTTTGCTGCGTAATTACATATATCTTGCTCATATATTTGATGTCTTCAGTATCTATACACACACACACACACATGCATATATATGTATGCAAATGTATATATATTACAGGCCCAGTGTTTAACATTTCAAAGGGGATCAATAAAGGTTCAATAAAGTCGCCGCAAATAAGCAGCTGTCGCCTTTTCATTTACTAGTAATGAGCACTCATAGGGAAACCGCCATTACGATTCATTGAGGCGACACCAACCTTAGGCTTTGTCGGGTGGGGCGAGGAGGCCTCGGAGGGCGGAGCCAAAACCTGGACGAAGATCTGGAAAGGCCTCCGGTGGCGTGGCCCACCTGTGTGGAGGATGGGAAACACACACGACACCTGGCTCACACTCACACTCACACCAGGTCACCGTTGACATTTATACCATCTCAAAAAAAACAAATACATCAGACATGTTTAGCCTTCATATCAGGAGTGAAGAGCATCCAGGAACATTTGCACGATGATGCACCGCACTGCAGCAAAGACTCTCCTGGGTTTGAATCAGGACACACAAATTATTGGCAGGAAGTCATCTGGAAAGTGAATTTAGCACAGCGCAGGACCTCAGACAGTTCACTCTAACAGGTTATTTCTCTTCTATTCCGACGGGGGATCCATCTCTTTCCCCGCCTTGCCCCCCATTACAACACACACACACACACACACACTGAACCCCCCCAAGACTCCAATAGAGAAAATTTGACGAGGTGAATGAAACCGGGGACGATGCTGCAGGCGCCCAGGAGACACACAAGTGTTTCCTGCTCTCTGTGGCTAAGCCGCCACCCCAGGCGTAGTTCAGAGCTGCGGCTTCATTGTTTACCAGGAGCTGAATCCCCCCCCCCCACCGCACGCCCACCCACCAGTAATAAGCCTCGAACCGCTCGCGGTCCGGCGGCCCTCCGTTGCAGTGCAAATAGCAGCAGCAGCAGCAGCAGCAGCAGCAGCAGCAGCAGCAGCGAGGAAATGCGGCGGGCGCAGAGTGCTGTGTAATGACTGAAAGAGAAGGAGGATTTATCCAAGTGTTTGTGTCTGTGTCAGCGTTTCCAGGAAATCAGTTTTTCAAATCTGTCTTCTGGGCGGACTATCATCCTGTAGCCGCTGTAAGACACGCTAGACACACACACACACACACACAAAGGCACAGAGAAATCCACAGCGATGCTGATTCCAGGGGGGCGGGGGGTCTGGTTCTGCAACAGAGCCATTCATCACAGATGCAGCTTTTCAGTGCACCGTGCGCACTTCTTTTGTATTGCCTATAACTTGGAAAACCTGCACGTATACTAAAAAAAAAGAAAGAAAGAAAGAAAAAAAAAATATATATGTCTATATACATATAAAATATGAATATATTTCACTTTGTATTATTGACAGGGATAGAGGTTTTGCAGGAAAGTATATATATATATATAAAACCCTCAATCAATCAGCACTTAGTGCGGAATCCTAATTTCCTGCTGTGTATTTGTGAACGGTTAGGAGCGTCAAACAGCTGCTGTCAAGGTTTGATCCCTGGATGCCGTCGCAGTATTTTTTTTATTTTTTTGGGGTCCCAGGATAAATTGGATGGCTGACTCAACTGTGCCTCCAGAACGGTCCTTCTGATCGTCGATGTCAGCCTCTCGATGATTCAAAAAAAAAAAAAGAAAAAAAAAAAAAAAGAAAAGAAAAAAAAAGGGGGTTGGTAGTGGTGGTGGGGAGGGGGTGGAGCTTTGTTCAGCGGCGGGCTAATGAGGATGAAAGAGGAACGTGATTCACCAGCTAAAGGAAGAGAATGTGCCGGGGCCACGGAACAAAAACGTCAAACCTTTCATTAGCGTCTTCATTTGGGAGAGCGGTGACAACAGTCGCGCGACCTTTGCTGGCTGAAGATTGGGCACTTAAAAGAGGGAAGTGGGGGGACGTGGGGTGAGGAAGGGTGGGCGGGCTGGGGTGCTGGATGAATCCTGGGCTGCTGCTCCTGCCGGCGTTGTTGGAAATGGCTCTTGCAATCCCATAATAATAACCATCTTTTGGTGCAATTAAATCATCCATCCACCCCCCCCACCCTTCCCCTTACCCCCACCCTCCCTCCCCTCCCCTCAGCTCCACTCTCCCCCTCCCCTCCCCCCTGTAGCCTTCACCTCCTGTCACACACACGCCTCAGTTTTAATATCCAGTGCTGGCTGGGGAGGGAGAAGAGAAAGGAAAAGCCAGAGAGAGGAAGAGAGGACAAGGCAGAACCCTTTGTGCGTGCGTGTGCGTGCGTGTGTGTGTGTGCTTGCATGCGTGCAGATTAATTAGAATCCTTCTGGACTGCCATTAGAGCTCATTAAAAGGAGCCACAGCCATGCAGGCATCAAACAAAGAGCTGGGACTGAACCCGGTCCAACCCCCCACCACTGTCTCCCTCGCTGGCTGAGTGTGTGTGTGTGTGTGTGTGTGTGTGTGTGCATCTACACCTGCATATGTGTTATTCATTCCCTCCCCTTACATATGCACACAATAGTCTGTGCACGGTATAAATCCATGCACAGCTGCATATGTATGTGAACTAACTAACTCAGCTCCGACAAAGTGTGTTTCAAGGTGCATATATGTGAGTGTATGCGTGTGTGTGTGTGTGTGTGTGTGTGTGTGTGTCATTGTGTGGCTGCTGGGATGAGTATGTAGATGAAGCATTATGTTAATGATATTTTCTCCTCTGGTTTGGCCCTGTGGTCTCCACAGGCCTTGTTAGTATAAATGATGCTCCCACCGCTGGCCAGCCGAGGCTCCGCCGCTAAAGGGATGAATTAGGCCTTGGAATCCCTGATCACATCCCTGCTTCGTTTACAGTGCGGGGGCCGTCCGGGGACTCCGCATACATTATGATGAGAGCGTTTATGCCTACTTATTAGTAGGTGCCCACCGAATGGGTATGGCTTGACCTATTATGAGCTGGCACAGAGACGAAAAGAAAAAAAAGAAGGCCTGCGGTAAATCAGAATGGGGGGGGGAGACGAACACATGTGAGGACGGCCTTTGTGGAAATAGAATTGCTGTTGAAATATGTATTAGATTTGCTCACGTGTGTTTGTCTCTCTAACAGTGTTTATGGCTTCAAGGCTTTTTGTTTTTGTGGTCGGGCCTAAAAAAAAAAAAGAAAAGAAGAAGCTGTCTGGATTTAAGGTGGACGGTTTCAAAATGTTTGCGAGCGTTGTCTTTATTACTATTTATAGTTGTTGCTTCGCCGCTGGTGCTGGGATGGACGCGAGAAACACGACCTCGCCGCTCGCACCAAGTTGCAAGTTCAGCATTGGGCATAAATAAATACAAGTGGGGAACACATACTTTCTGTTACTAAGCAACCGGCACAATAGATATTCAGCTTCCGTTTCCATATGCATGCACAGTAACAGCGGCGGTTGTGTGTGCCGCAGCTCTCTGGGATGGAAGCAGCTTGTTTACAGACTTGGCACCGTTGACCTGTTTTGGCCCTTATTTCACCCCTTGCATTTTTGCCCCCGCATCCAAATTCAGGCCCGAGGTGTCCAGACGGCCGCTGAGACACAGGACACGAGCTCCCTCAAACACCTGGCCCCCATTTGACCCGTTTTCAGGTATGCATATTTCATCCTGGACTCTAGTGGACCAATTTATCATGCAAAAAAAAAAGCTCCCGTGGATGTTCGTGCACAGGTGTTATTTTTATTCAGTTTTGAAAGCCTACTAAGCGAGTGTGTCTGCCAGTATGATTTTTGCCCTGACCCTCTGTGAGGGCATGTTGTAGCGGTTAGCTGGCTCTGTGGCCTGAAGGCAGAACACCCCAGCGAAGCAGAGGGTCCAGATCTGCGTTTCCTCGCAGAAACGTGGCTAAATGGCGGCCCATTTCTCACCCCGATGAACACTAAAAACCGTAATGCACGCTCTTTATCACCGCCGGCCTCTATATTGCTTCTACTGCTTTTTTCTCTCAGCTCTCCCAGTGAAACTGTGGGCTCGCTCTTTGCGCTGCCTCAAACAAGAGCCAGAAAGTCCATAATATCTTCTTTCGGCTGGCTGGCGGTGAATCATTTCAAGAGTCCTCTCTGGCGTTTCAATCAGCGGCTTTTATTTCCCAGGATCAAAGTCACGCAGACGTTTGGGACTGACTTATGATCCGACTCGACAAAATCGTCTTCCCCGACAGACTAATGTATTGGTTTCTGAACATGTAGGTTGAAATGACGCATCTTAAGCTTTTTTTTGGACTTGAATGCAACAAAAAAGGGAGAACGCGCACGTTCCCTCACATCCTTTTGTTCTTTGAAAGCTGCAGCGCAGCCCAAAGTCACGAGGCCGAGTGCACGTGACCGATTCATCAGGGCACAACGCTGCTCGTGCACCGTTCAGATCTGTCCCGCTACCGCCGAGGGCAAAACTGTTGGGCTCGGGAGCGAATGGACTTAGTGGTGTGGTGCGGCCTGTGTGTCTGTGTGTGCGGGTGGTGGTGTGTGTCTGTGTGTGCGGGTGGTGGTGTGCCAGATTACCTTGCTGAGCAGCATATTGCTGCAAGCCTGCCAGTTAGCAGGGGTTTACGCAGGGCCATTGCCTCTGATTATCTTTAACATCTTGCTGCGTGCGCCGCGATGGGCAGCTGGCACTGATTCAGCCGGACACGCGCGTGTGTGCACGCACACACACACACACACAGACACACACGTGAAAGACACAGAGAAGTGACAGTAAAAGTAACGGCGGGCCATCGTTGTGCGAAACATTTAAGCACAACGTTTAACAAAGATTTGAATGAAAAATAATTGTTAAATGTTACATGCATGATTTTTTCAGGCATGGACACACACACACACACACACACACACACACACACACACACACACACACACACACACACACACACACACACACTACTACTACTCATGGCTTTCTTTTCTCCCCAGCTCGTCACCCTGAGCTCTAAGGTTGCATTTCTCCAGCCGTGATCAGCGCCGACACATCGCACCCTGCCCTCTTCAACTCTCAGACTGGGGCATCGAGCCCAGCAAATATCACCGCCAGCTGCAGGCGTGGCAAAACAAAACAAAATAAAAATATCTGGCTGGTGTTGGCAGGGCCGCCGTCGCCGCCGCCGTCGCTGCCGTCACCGCCGCCGCCGGCACCCGCTGAAGTGGTGCACAGGTGTCGACTCCCCGTGTGTGAAAGCCAGCAAGGTTTGACACAGAGATCAAGGTGTCCTCTGTGCCGGTGGGCCGCATGAATGCATGCATGACCGTGACTCCGCACCGGTGCCACAGTCTGCACATTTCAGCATGTGTGTGTCTCTGCTGCTTCCACAGTGAGGCCACAGTGGCTCCACGCAGCCCAGCCAGAAGAGCGGTGGAACCAGCGAAACCCAGCCGTCCGCTTCCCGCTGAAAACTATGACGCTCTGGAAGAAGAGCTACACGTGACAGTCGTGCATGGCCACCAGCGCCATCAAGGGCATTCTGGGAAGTCCTTTGCAGCCCCAGGTTGGAAGCCACGCCCCTGGACAATCTCCATTTGGAGGACTACTTCACCCCCACCTGGTAATCTGTGCAGGAATCGGGACACCCTGCACCCTGAGTGTGAAGGGCTGAGTGGTCGGAGCAGAGGTGAGAAGAGATTGGGGCCTCGCAGACTTTTTCATTTCCCACAAGATTCAAGATTCAGAGATCTTATTTCTCACATTGCGCGGCAGTGAAATGTTGGTGTGGCGAAACCCGACGTGATTGTGCATGCAAGGAATAAAGAAAGTGTTAAAAAAAAAGAGAATTTAAAAAGTATCAAGCGGCAGTTAAATAGAGGTTTTACAAAAATACAAACATGCAAGTAAAAGGTTATAGATAGATTCACGTGTGTCAAGTACGGATGAGGGTGATTGAAGTGTTACGTAGTACTATACAAGACTATATAACACACATACACACTGTCATACTAAGGGAATCCAAAAGTTCCAGCCGGCATCGCTACATGACCAAATGAGTCAGTCAGTCCCTGACCTCTGACCTCTGACGCTTCTCTCACAACCTCAGGACTGTGTTGCCAAAAGTTCTCACATGAAGTCAACTATCTTCACTTCACCGCCACCGCCCACTAACGAGCGCCGACGCACGGACGAGGTCCGGGTTTCACCTGCAGCCTCTCCCCCATCGAGGCCCGCGAACGTGTCTCAGGACAATTTGCAGCCCTCATCCTGCCTTCACAGCCTGGTGTGCGCCTGGCGGCAGCCAGCCTGCCACCTGCTCGCTGAAGTAGTCACCAGGTTCAGTATCCTGCCAAAGCTGCCACTCCATGAAGTGAAACGCGCCTGCATGGAAATAATTTATTAAAACCAAGTACGCTTTCCACGAGGGCTCTCAATTTGAACTCTGAGCCTCTGTGTTTTTTTTTGTTGTTTTTTTTCAAACACACTTCAGAGATGCTCTAAAATCACTTTGGTTGGACAAGAATCTATTAGCAGCGGGTGATACTTTTTGTAAAAAAAAAAGTTTCCAAGTGACCTCACACTTCTCCCGCCACCGTGCGCTTCATTCCCGCGCGGCGTCTGCGGAACAACAGGCTGTGAGGTGCTTCAGTGTTTGCTCTTGGCTTTTGTCTTTAATCCTGTTTGGTTCCGACGCGTCGGTGGCGAGCTGCTGCAGTCACGGCGGCTCGTCTAAGTCGGACTAATCTGGCTGGCCTTGTTGTTTTAGCCTGTTTGCTAATTAATGGTGCGCTATGTGTATTTCCCAGCCGGCTGCCTTTACTCTCCGTGTTTTTGTTTTGGGTCTTTTTTTTCTTTCTAAGTGCAGCTCCCAGACGCGTGTGCGGCCGGAGAAATGTTTCAGCGCTGCTCGTCTTGCAGTTTGCATGTCTCATGGATTAAGGCTCTGCTGGCATTTTCTTATCCACTTGAATGGTTCAGATGTTTAATGGACGGAGAAAAAAAAACGAGCTTACCAAAAGAAGCATATCAGCAGCATAGACTGCGGTGGTCATATATACTACATTGTACACTACCAGTCAAAAGTTGGGGCACACCTATTTCTTCTTCATCTTTACTACTTTCTACACTGCAGATACATCAAATATATGACCAAGATATGCAGAAGAGTGTTAAATACCTAAATATGTTATGTTATATAGATTTTCTATAAAGAGTGGCTACTCTAGATCAAATAATATGCATAAAACTTGTTTGAGTTATTTCACACTTGTTGTTGAATACGTATTCCACATGTGTTCATTCATAGTTTTGATGCCTCGAGTGAAAATGAAAGAAAAACAATTAAATCAGAAGTATTTGTCTGGGTCTTTGGACTGGCAGTGTATAACCATGTAATAACGTGAATCTCATTGGAATTAAAATAAAAGTATCCGTCTCAGTGCACCTCATCAAATACAAATGCTCCATTCAGCACCCAGTCAAAGGGTGCAGGGATGCATGTTGTCCAGGTAAGGACACAGAGTCTCTGAGCTCTCGCAACATTTACATACCTGACCTGGCAGTGTAATAGAAACCCCTTCAGATTTTACAACCCCAAGCGTTTGATTTCAAACGTCGATGAGCACAGCTGAGGAAGGAGAAGCACCGCCTCTCGCCAGATGATCAAATCAACAAAAAAAAAATCCTGTACGCTGAAAACGGGACATTTTACTGCAGTGGAGGGGAAAAAAAAAAACCCTCCTGCTGTGCCCTCCAACTACACTTTATTACCTGTGAAATGAAAGAATTAATCGCAACGATGATGACAGGTGTGTTGCAGAGACAGCCTGGACTTACCAGCTGGGCGGGAGTCGAACCCACGGCAGGTGAAACTCAGGTTTGCCGACGCCCCCGGGCTGCCGGCGGAAATAAAAAAAAAAAAATCATATTTCCTCCACTCTCCTACTGTGAACAGATTAAAACAAGTTGTTTTTATATGTTGCCACATAGCCTGTGGGATATTAATTGAGGTGCGCTAATGTTAGTGGGAACAGCGAGGGGAGGAGCGGCTCAAAACGCTCCCATCTGGACTCTAACAAAACAGCGCTGAAGGAAGCTTTGTTGGCTTTTAATGTTGATATATTTTTTTTCCCCTCTTTTTGTTTGTTTGGATGAAGACTACAGGGAAATAACTTGTCCTATTGTTTTCCGTGGCAGCGCAAACAGGATGATTGCAAGAGGCAGAGGCGGCGCCACGGGGAACAAGCTGCTGCCACCGCTGCCACCGCTGCTTTTTACTTAGCATTAAGAAAAAAGGAAGGAAAAAAAGTGGGTTGAAAATGCATAGAAATGGATTTCGTGGTCCAAATTGGCAAAAGTGGAAAGAACAAAAGGGGGTACGTGTGTGTGTGTCAAAGGCTCCTGCTCCCAGAGCTGCAGGGATGTAAAGATACAGATTATACAGCCGACTGAATAAGACTGAAACTCTGCTTATGCAACAGACACGATCACTGGATGAACTAAGTGTGTCCTGCAAGAAATCTTAATGCAGTTTGGAGCTTCTGTCCAACGTTTCATGTCATAAATAAGCGCAAGAAAAAAATTGCAGGAAGTGAAAAGAGAAATCTTTACCCGTCACTTCCTGCCACGTTGCAGAAGGAGGCTCTGGTGATATTTTCCATGACACAAGTTGCTGTTATGTCACCGAAAAACAATAGGCGAGGACAGAAATGCCCACTGCCGCCTCTATAAAAATATAAAATGCTTTACGGCACACTCATCCTTTCAAAACAGAGCTGCTCAGGACTGAGGAAATGCCATTTGAGGCAAAATAGGTTTTAGGAACCACCAAAACAAAACCAAAAATCAAGAAGGTAAGAAAGCAAAGCTATTTTCTCTTTCGCTGTGCCACTGTTTGCCATGAAAGACTGGCTTGTACTGGCTTTGGAGAGAAGAGGGGGAGGAGGAGGAGGAGGAGAAAGACAACGAGGATTGCCAGTTCCTTCAGCCTCTTTGAGACGGGATTGTCGACGCCGGGGGGGGGGGGAACGCTGCGTCTTTTCTGCGCACGGTAAGTCGGAACTTCACAAGCACTACAAGCCAGGAGCAAACACACAATTAGAACCGTCGTCACTATCAAGGCAATCCAGAGACGCCCGTGTTTACATTCATGGCAGCTGCTAGCAAGAGTTTAGCGTAACTTAAATCCTGCAGGTTGCAAAAAAAAATAAACAAAAAAAACAAAACAGAAAAGAAAACAAACAGATGAAAAATGGATGAAAAGTAGTGAATTGTGTCAAATTGCGAGTAGTGCTCCCTGAGTGAGAGCCGCACACCTGGAGACCTTCCCCATCCTTAAGATTTATGACACCCCAGGAAGTCAACTCGGGCGGCAGGGGCCCTTGTTAGAGATAATATTTTTAATCTCCTCAAAATGAAATAATTGCTTCATTCAGTGTTATGAATGAGGCCCCATTAAGGAGCTGTGTCGGGTTTATGTGTCGGCGGCGAGGCGACGTGAGAGGAGCAAATGCTCCACTCCATCACCGCCACGCGGAGGTAAATGGATCATGTCCCTGACGGTCGGTGGCACTTTATGACGGATTGCTGCTTTAAATGATGTGCAAGTTAAAAGATGGCCGAGGCGTTCAGTCATAATTGTGATCTGACGGCTCTGCTTCTTTGTTTGGCCCTGATTTGAATAAATTGCAGTGACGGCTGCGTGCTTCTCCTGTTTTGGTATGTACGGCCAGTTTTCGCTGAGAGTTTGCTGTGGTTGCGGCAGGAAAAGTGCATCTTTCATTACTTTTCGGGGGAGCAGCTATCTGGCAAATTAAAGTGCGTCTCTGAAAACCCACCGCTCATCCAATCTGTTTAGCCTCTCTGTCCCTCCAACCAGTGCAACAGACACCTTCGACAGAATTTCATTTGCAACAAGCACGGCGGCGGTGGCGGCGGGCGGGAGTGAGAGATGAGTTACCGCTGAAAATCCCGCTGTAAAATGATGTAAAGTCGATAAAATGCAAGACAAATCCCATCAACGCCCTCTACGTGCGGGAGAGAACGCTTACATTCATCCCGACGCGTGTAAAAAAAACTCCTGCAGGAAGATCCAGAGCAGCGCCGTTCCTTTTATCTGCTGTTGCTTCAGACCATAAACGTGCAGCATCTGCATTCCCTCCCCCCGGCCCGGCCCCCCCCGCCCTCCATGGGCTCCCTCAGCTTCACTCGCATCCATATGCAGAGATAATCTGTGGGCCGACGAGTCCCCGGCATGTGTTACTGCTCCACCTCATAATGCGCCCCGCTGTCCTTTGCATAATCACTTTACAGAGCACAAATTCAAATTGGCACCACTGCCACAGCCAGACTTCCTGTACGCGCCAGGCGACACGGATCCTCCATATGACATCAAACTTCCCTCTGGCCTCCGTTCTTGCTGAATTCCGCAACATCATCAACATACCTCTTTGCCAAATTGTCTAAAGGTGTACGCCGACGATGCTGCAGTGCACGGAGACCACAGGGACTTACTGCATTGAAATGCAATACTCCTGGATATACTGCAGAGAGACATTTGCATGGATGAGGTATATTTGACAGGCATGTGCAAGGCAGGGAGCTTGAGAGAGCTGAGAGTGCGGCCCCGGCCTGTGCAGATCCATATCGTGAAGGCGCTCCAACAAATCCCGGCTAAAGTGGAGAAATTCTTCTTCTTTTTTTTTTCTTCCCTTGACTGGTAACCCGAGTGTTTTGCCA
The DNA here is from genome assembly GCF_046127955.1 of Nelusetta ayraudi. Taxonomy (NCBI): domain Eukaryota; kingdom Metazoa; phylum Chordata; class Actinopteri; order Tetraodontiformes; family Monacanthidae; genus Nelusetta; species Nelusetta ayraudi. The sequence continues at coordinate 153,475 of NW_027466216.1, forward strand.
TCGTGTTGCTTGGAGTGTGTAAGAACAGATGGTTTAAGAGCTGTTGCCGTGTCCAAGGGGAGAGTTTTGCAGGAGGTGCACATGACTGTGAACACTGGCTCCCGACAATATTTTTGTGCATATTTTAAGGTTTGTGCGTGAGAAGAATGAAAAAAAAAAAAAAGCGATAAGACTTGGTTTGTCGTGGTGCAGTGCACCTATTGGGGGCGCTGTGGAGACACGTCGAGGTTAAACTCCGGTCTGGGTCAGAGCCATCGTGTTTGTGTCTTCATTTAGTAGCCAGCAGGACAGCGAGCGGACAGGAAGGCAGCTCATAATTCACTATAATTACAAGACACCGATCAACCCAGATATTGATTCTGCGATCGATCCTGATCAACATGTCAGGAGGACGGAGGGGGAAGCAGAAGACCACAGTCATACTCAAGCAGGTTATTCGCTTTACTCCTTTCGGGTTTTCAACAGCAGTGTTTTTTTGTTTTTTGTTTTCATTTTTCCCCCCCGTGCGTCACATGCTGAAAGTGGCAGTTTATTGTAAGTGCAGCTTAAGATGTTGCAGCACAGAAGCAGAGCAGCTCTCAGCCACTGAGCGCTGTTTTGGATTCTTTATTTTTATTCTTTAAATCCATTTTCCTCCGGCTTTGGCTCATACAGCCGGGGACAGAGTGTTGACCCCTGCAGCCCCGCCGCTGAATGGCTGCAATCAGCCCAGTCATTATCCTCCAGCCTCATCTGCTGTTCCTGCTTCTGCTTCTTATCTCTCAACAGGGCCTCCGCGCATTCAGCCGCACTCTGCGTCTTTCGCCATCAAATGATCAGGACGCAGTAGATGGAAGCTTCATCGACTGAGCCACTCTGGTAAGTGCACCACGCAGGTCCACAGGTTATATTGCCTGTCAATCTGTTTATGTATAAGATGGAGTTTCACCCGTATTACTGCACCAAGAGCACAAACTGGCGGCCACTTCAGATCCACATTTTCCATTTTCAGCATCCCAGGGAAGCAATTCTTTCACAATCATACAACTCTCAGATAATTCCCTCTTTAACCCTCTGTTTGCAGACTCCCAGCGCGTTGTTGGACCTTCAGGGTGGGGTCAGAGGACCGAGCCAGAACCTGTCCGAGGATGTTGACGCTAATGTAATTTAAACTAATGTAGTCACTAATAATAGAAAAACAATTCTAATCATCTCAGCCCACGTGGAAAAAAAAAGAAAATAAATAAATAAATAAATAAATAAAGGCAGCGGTGAGTGTTGGAGAACATGTGAGAATCTTGTTGGCGCGACGGTGGCGGCTGATCGATGGCTGTTATCAGCAGGAACACACACACGCTGGCACACACACACACACACACACACACACACACACACACACACACACACACACACACACACACACACACACACACACACACACAGCAGGATTAGCTACTGGATACATGGATTATTACACACACACTCACACACAGACACATAACTACAACCACACTTTTTTTTTGGCAAGGTGGGCTCACACACACACACTCACACACACAGACACACACACACACACACACACACACACACGCTCTCTCCTTCTTAATCCGCTCCCTCCTCTCAATGGACGCTGTGGCACGCGTGCAGGGGGGAGGTGTGAGTGTCGAGTGTGTGTGTCGAGGGGGATTATAAGCATATAGTTAAGATTTCGTGTCAATAGAAATTCTTTTTAATTCCCACACCCGCCCCCCCTAAATTGCCCTCGGAACACATTTCCACGCTGACTAAAGTACAATGGGGAGGGGGGGGGGAAATGACAAAGAGGCTCATCTCCCTGCCCGCGGAGCGCACAGATTACTGTACACGCTTGTAATCTACATATTATGCTACCGTAGGCTGCTAAAGGGCTGTTAAATGGTTTTCAGTAGATTAGTCTTTGTGCGCTCTTTAATCCCGTTGTTGCTTCTCATGCGTGCCGCCGTCGGCGTTCACACAAGACTGCCAACGTGCAGATTGGAATCTTGTGTAATCACTTGTTTCCATGTGCAGTTTGTTTTCCAGTGCAGCGCGCGGATTCATTCAGAAGAGCCACGCACAGCAAAAAAAAAAACAAAACAAAAAAACAAAACACCCCAGCGGATTCAGAGCACAAACCGTTTCGGAGGCCATCGAGCAAAGCATTCATAAATAACAAACAATGGAGTTCGTGGCTCCATAATCAGATCCAATCCAATCCACTTTATTTACGTAGCACGGTTTTGACAACACAGGGTAAAGATAGAAGGGGCGGCGGTGACCAACGGAGACCAGTGGTGGCGCTTTACTTTAAAAGGCAGCGCCAGGGGGCATAACGGCTCAGATTAATTACACTTATTTTCGATGAAAATTCATAAATCTTACACGACAAGCTAATCTTTGAGTTCCACTCGGTGTCCCCGAGCTGTGAATGCATAAGCAGTTAATACGAGCCAGATGGCACATTTGCCGAGCTCTCGACGTGCACAACATCACGCTGCTTATGATCAAGGAAGTAGGGGGACGCTCACCGCGGTGCTCGCTGGTCCGTGCCGGCACCGTTTGGACCAACAGGACTCGGAGTCGGAGCCAAGTTTGCCCAGCCAGTTGTTGCAGACTTTAATTACAATTACGAGTCTTCGTGTTCTACCCATGTCCTATTGGCCACTCGGACATCAAAACAAAATTCATTTCGTTGTTTCTTTGTTGACAACCTAATGTCTGCCATACAATTCACTCAAACTTTCAATGTAGAAATAAGATCTCACGCAAAACTGAGACTGCAGTCTGCAGAAAGCAAGCGCGCAAAAGGGCACGGAGGTCATTCCCGAGGGTCGGCTGTAGATTTTGTATTAATCAGAATAGGTGTCACCTTTCAGTCACCCTCTAATCAAAATCGTAGCAGCTGTATCATGTTTAATATGGAGCGACTAACACTTCCGCTTGGCAACCCCCAGCAGACAATTAGAGAAGCTGTAATAATTCAAAAACGAAGAGCGGGCGACAGACATCGGAGCCTCATGCCTATTGATGCGAACAGGGTTATTTTGACATCATATATATGCAGTCGCTCACCAATGGCCTGAAATGTCTCGGCTTGAACTCTGAGAGCTGCACATTTCCCGTGAGGCGGCCGCTCTGCCGCCGCCGCCTCGTTCCGCCGTGATAAAGACGCTTCATTTGGGCCGAGTCCACGCGGCTACACAAGGTCAACTGGCAGCCAGATAAATCAACATCCAGGCGCCGACCCCGACTCTAATGTCCTATTATTAGTTTTCAGCTTTACCAAAACCTAATAGTGCGTGCTCACACACACACACACACACACACACGTGCGCACACAGACACGCGCGATTCAATCTGGCATGGCTGGTGGCCCGCACCCAGAGAGGCAAGGGAAGCAATATGTGAGGAAGATTGTTGGTGAAAGATATCCACATTTTTCTCCAAATATTCAATAACTCCACGCCTGCTCGGAGCCGCGCGTATGACAGAATAATTATCAATTTCCATATGATTACGGTATTAGGGTCGGAAACCGCATAACAGAAAACATTTGTTAATGCCCAGTGATTAGATCAAGGCCGCTGTCGCGCGGCGTGTCGCGTCGGCAGAATTCGATTCCGGATTCCGCAGACTTGCACGCCGGCTGCAATCATTTAAAGAAACAAATAAACAAATAATGGGTGACGCACATGAGAACATGCAGGACACATATGAAATAAATCTGCACTCATAAGCAGAGTGAAAGTCTTGTAATAATCAATGGCGGCTCAGACCCCAGAGTGAGAAACATTGGGAAAAAAGGAGAGGCCGCATCCTCGCAAAATGTTTTATTTACAAAAGGCCCGGCGATGCCTTCTGCATTAGATATTGATGGCGTAATGGAAGTGTGATTAGAATAATGAGGCATTATGGTGTGTGACCTTTGCCTAATGCCTTATTGAAGTGCTCTCCAGGATTATCATTTTGCATAATTCATCCAAACAAACACAACGCCGCTGCCGCAGCCGCTGCTGCGACGGAACGTTTGGCTCTCATCCCCGGGGTGCGTGCAATCAATGGTCACCGAGGAGGCACCATCGCCCTCGCCACGGACACACTTGGCAATTTGGGTGTTTGCGGATTCAGAGATGTCTTACTTTACATCGTCGCTCTCCTGCAGCGAAGCTTCAATCTGGGGACTCTAGAATGTAGAATGTAGAATGTAGAATGTAGAATGGAGGGGCACCAATCGAGGAAGGGAGTTCACGCCACAGAATTACCAATCTTGTGGATTTTTCCTCGGCCTTGCACCAAGAGCCTCACCGAGCTCGTGCAGGTAAGTGAGACAATATGTCTCTTTGCAATTTGGGTGAAGTGACCCTTTAATATTTTCTCATAAACGCTCATTGCAGTATTGATCCCGGCTAGGATAAACAGCGCCACACAATCTGTAATCAACAGCGGCCGTTACTTCAGAGACGGATGGTGGCGCTCGGCTCGTCTCATTGATTTCAGAAAGGGCCAATATTGGCTCAATATATCAGCCCGACCTCAGTCCTCCTCGTTTTGTGTGTGTGTGTGTGTGTGTGTGTGTGAGTATGTGTGTGTGTGTGTGTGTAAACCAAAGAGAATCTGTTAATCTCCTTAGCTTCATTAAAACAGATAGCGGCGGATTAGCGGGAGGTGCATGTAAATGAACGTAATTCCAGGAGAAATTGAAACAGCGGCAGAGATAAATATGTCATGAGGGAGAGACAAATATAATCAAAATAGCAATTAATTGAATTCCCCTCACCAAGCGTTGCCTGTTATTTGGCAGAATTACAAGCGGCTACAGTGAGATAATTGGTGGGGCCGATAGTCGGGATTAGCGCTGCGTGTCTCCTTCCTCTTTCCATCCAACGCGCCCGACTCCACTCTGCCTCCTCCGTCTGATCGCGCACTCGTGCATTTCTGGTTTCAGCATTTTGATGCTGAAACCTCATCCTCAAGTGAAAACATTTGGCTTGTTCACTCCTCCGTTCGCTACCCCAGTCCCAGGCGGCCACATTGAAATTCCAGGAACGGCTCCAAATGTTGGAAAAGTCGAGTTAATATTCGCTTCATGAACGTATTTCTTCTTCTTCTTTGTTTGGTGGGGGCGACTCGGTCGACACTCTGTCTCCCCCTCTGTTCATCTCTTCCTTCTCCTACACCTATCATGTAAATGAAGCTGTTGCATGTTAAATATGTTTTTTTTCTCAGTTTGGTTCAGTTTAGTGATGCATGAGGCTGGACAGAAACGCCACATGTCTGCAGAATGTCAGTGTTTGGAGGCAACACTGCTGTCCATCCCTGCACTCTCTTTCCTCTCCAGTCTTTTTAGTCAGACAAAGCTCCCAGCGGTCGGCGCGTGCTCCATCCCCCACCTTTTTTTTTTCCCTTTTTTAATGTGCTCTGCACTCTGCACTGATTGTGATGTCCACCTAAACGGCCCCCTGCCGAGGGCGCCAACACACTTTTATGAAGGATGCAGCGTTTCCTTAAAAGCTAATCATGTTAGACATCAAAGAGCGAAGCTGCTGCCTTGATCAGTACACATCAGAAGACACTGCCTGGTGCCCAGCCACCGCTCCTCAGGATTAGGGCCCAATGTGTGTGTGTGTGTGTGTGTGTGTGTGTGTGTGTGTGTGTGTGTGTGGGAGAGACAGAGCATAACAGTAATTGCAGAAACAGGGCGTTGAAATGCAGTATAATAGAGTCAGAAACATGCACAGATATGTAGCGGAGGCAGGGCTGCGATCAGACACCGGGGCCTCCTCACAAAAACATGTACTCTTTGTACAAATATGTGTCAATTTGTCCTGATAAAATGTTTTGCTCGTCTCAACGTCAACCAGCCAACGAACCAAGGAATAAACTTGACAGCACACAGACTACGAAAAAACAGCCGTCTTTTTGACTCGTGAGGAAAAAAGAAGAAGGTGTTTTTAACGGCTGAAAAATCCAAGTAATTGTTGCAGGATTTTGAAACAGAATCTGAGCTCCCATAGGAACTCCTCTGAGCTCCAACAGATTCCGCATGAAGGGAGCAAAGTCGGCCTCGCACACACACAATAGCACGCGCACCGGGCCCCACTCCAGGCGAGCTCGTCGGCAGGTATTAATGCTATTTGGACGCATGTGTAACCTCATGAAGCGAACGGCACACACTGCGTCTGCGGCCCCGGCAGTTAATGCTAAATGAGCTGAGGGAGGATCTGCTGACAGTCCTTGACATGCCCTGTTTGCCTGTATTCATCAGGCCCGTGTAAATAAACACCTTCCGCTGCAGAGAAGAGTCAGTTTATAAAGTGGACGGATCAGCACTCTCAAGGATGCACAACTTTAAAGTCCTCCACACTGGAGCGCAATTTGTTTAATCTCTGCTTGAATGATAGCAGATGCAGAGCACGAGGGAAACGCACGCGCTGAGAAGCAGTCAAATAAATAATAACAAACTAAATTCATAATAAAGAATGTCCAGTCCTGGTTTGACAAATCAAGTGAGCACTATAAGGACCGCTGAGGGGCCTGGAGCCTCACTTTGAAAACCAGTTACGTTAGTGGAGTCTTGGTTGAAAGATGTTCTTCCGGTGCCAAGCTTTTATTTGCCTCTTAAACGAAAAAAGGCAAACAATAAACCCCCATAAATCGTGTGCTGCATTGTCCTTGCGCTTCGCCAACACGGCCTGCACAATTTCTAATCAGCTCCAAGCGTTGTAAACACGGCCAGTGCCAAAAAAACACAGAGGTTCACCTTCTCCTCTTTCTCACTCACCGTCTGTATTTCACCCGCTTCTCTCATAATAGCCCGGCTCTGCGTGTGTGTGACGGAGCTTTAACTGCCCGAGTTAACAAGGTGAACGCCACTCGGCCACGACCGAGTCACGCAAAATCATAGCGGGGATATTCAAATCCAATGCCCGTAAACCCTCCGCCCAGACGGAGAGTGCAGGAGCATAAATCCAGGCAATAACAGCAACGTGCGGCGGGACCTAAAGTGGTAAATCCTTAAATGATGTTCTCATAGGTGAGCAGGTGACTTCGGGCGGGGCTAGTCAACCCCACTCGGCGAAGACGGAGTGCGACGAGATGAGAAGGAGAGACAAAGACAAGAGGTGGAGACAGTCAGTTCCTTTTTTTTTTTTCATTCTTTCCCTCAAGGACACAAAAAATAAATCAACTGGACTTTGGGATTGTTTCACCTGCCCTGTCGCGCAAGAACAAGCAGGTTAGGTAGTAGGCGTTCAGAGTTGGGTTGGAGTCCAGCAGATGTCGAGACTCTGGTCAAGGTCGAGATGATTGTCACAACAGCAGTTCCCAGTTAATGGCAGCTGGATGTTGGCAGGGAGCCGAGCTGGCAGGCAACAGGCCAAGTGGCTCCAAGACGCTCAGCAAGCGACATGATGAAGAGGAGACAAGAAGGGATGGAAGCTGCAGACGAGAGAGTGTCCAGCTGAAGGTTGTGATAGTTAGATATAGATATAGATATAGATATAGATGTAGATCTGTTGTATAGATACACAACAGAGCATCATCAGCAAACAGCAGAAGCTTCCACTTGACTTTCCGTCCGTCGTCCCTGCAGAATCTGCCACAGAGTTCTTTTTTCGGCCAAGACTCAAGATTTAAAATGCAGTTCACACAATGCCGCTAACCTTGAAGAGAGGCACCGTCTGTGTGAACATATTTCAAAGGTCCCACCCGACCCATCCTTCAAACCATGTCCATCATCCCTGCTGTCCACTTGTTTTCACCACCTTTTTTAACCTCTGAGGTTTTTTAAAAACACATAAATGAAAGTGGCCGCAGCGACGGCCTGGCGTTTGTTACTGTGTCAGCTTTACAGACGAGCAGGCTCGTCCCTCGTTTTGACCTATTAAAAATTGAAAAGCCCCCCAAAAGTTGAATTTTCTACTTCGACGCACCTCTTTGGACCAGCTTCCCGATCTTTCCAGAGAATCGTCCCAGCAGCGATGTGAAGCTAAATGAGTTTTCAACTGGGCTGCTGGGCGGGTTCAAGATTGGAGAGGATATCTGAAATGTAGAAACTGAAGCTGAAATAATGGCCAATGCCACCACTACTATTTCAAAAAGGAACACTGTGCTACTTTAAAAGGCTTTGCCGATGCCTTTTTTTTTTTTGAATTTTTTTTTTATGGCAAACTCATTTTTCCACCTCACACACCAATTCACACTCCTCTAATTGGCAACTCTAATCATTTGTTTCACTCTAGATAGCTGTTTGCTCCCCTCCCCCACCCCACATAATTAATGTCATTGTCACCGTGTTTGATTTGGAATATTTGAAAGGACGATTTAAATTTTAAGTGTCTCTCCGCCCGTGTCTCCTGCCGGGGCTGAGTCGATAAAGAGCCACGTCTAATTGGTCCGTGAAGTTGACAGTTGGAGCAATTAAGATGACAGGTAAGAGTGTTTAAAGGGGGCTTGTACTCAGTAACCCCCTGCTGTCGGCACTGACAGCTTCCTCTCTGGCCCCTGGCCCAGTGCAGACAACCTTGGCTACACTTTTTTCCTCATTGGTCTTGGTTCTTGGGTCCCTCTTGCAGGGAGGATTCCTCCAAAAAAAAACAACCTTTCCTTCAAACACAAAAACCCGCCCGCACTTATGCCACATTTCATGGCAACAGCGTGCGACTATTCCTTGCAACCTGGTGCGTTTGTGGCTGTTGGGACCTCGTCCACCAACAAACCACTGGGCAACTCGCAAGCAACAAAAGAGAGACGACGCATGCTGCGGAGGATCTTTCTGCGCGAGCGGCGACTCGCTCGGTGCTCAGTGTGCAACGAGGACGAATAAACGGAAGGAGAGGCGAGAGGAGCGAGGCGAGGCGAGGCGAGCCGGAGCAATCATTCAAATGAAAGCCCCTCGGAGGTGTGCACCCTTTATTGAATTCGCAGTTTTCCTCTATTGCAACCTCATCTGCCGCGGCAATAATAGAGCCAATGTTTTAGTTGATTAGCTACCTGCCGCGCCACGGCGATACATAATGCGGTGGAATACACTCATCAACACAATCAAAATGGAACTGATTGTGAGGAGGGAAACGAAAAAAAGGAGGACAAGAGGGGAGGCGGGGAGAGGGAAACAGAGGCGGTGAGAGGCGGGGACGGCGAAGGGGTATTTTCCTAACAGAGAGCAAAAATAAACACAAAAAAGGGGTAAAAAACCGAAGGGATATTAAGAAAGAAGGCGAGGAGTTGAATAAACAACAAACAGCGGCTCTTTGTTGCTGTGTATTGGCGCCTCTTGTCCCTCTGTGTTGCCTGGCTGAATTGCGGTGACCTAGAGCGATTCTTGAACAAATAAGATTGCCTTTGTGTGTGCATTATTTTCTGTTGACATTTGCTAAGCGCTGGAGCTCCTGGCCATGGGAGATAGATGAGGGGCCCTAAAATGTCTCTGTATCTGCCAGGGCCTTTCATGTTACCTTGAGAGCAGCAGTTATATGTGTGCGTGTGTGTGTGTGTTTGTTGCGTGCGCGAGCGTGTGTGTGTGTGTGTGTAAGAAGAGGGGGTTGGTGTGCAATGTGATTGCCGTTCAGCAGAAATCCACCAGAGCTTTGTTTCTGACAGCTGAAGGTAAAGGTTATTGTGCTGTTTTGTGTTGTTTTTTCTTTTCTTCCACTCCCACCACAGTTGTCTGTTTGTGTTGGCAAGAAAGAGGCATTGAGAAAAACAACAAAAAAACCCAACAGAGCACTATTCTCAGTGTATTCACAGAATGTTGGCAGACCTGTGGAGCCACGAGGTGCCACAATCAACGAAGAATTACTGACATATCAGACGAGCAAAGTCTGGGGTTCCTCACTCACTGCTGTCGGCCATTCAGAACACTCGTGCACGCCGCGCTAACACGTACACGACCGACAGTTGGGAGCAGCTGGATGTTTGCCATCCCGTTTGAGTGATTGGGCCGTTTCTGAACTCTCTGAGCGTTTTCTGTCGGCTGTCTGCAGAAACGGAGAAAAAAACCACAAGAAACACTCAGACTGATGTAATCTCAGCAAGTGAGCTGCCTCGCTAGGTTAAACTTTAACTTTAGTAACGGAACACAAAAAAGGAAATTAAAAGCTTAATCAGCAGATTGGGATGTAACAGCTGCTCTGTCTTTATCTCACCTCCAGCCTCTGCCTCAGTAATTAGTGTTGTGTCAGCCTGGTAAGTGGTATTAATGGGATGGCGTTATTAGCGGTAAGGCGCAGCTGCACTGCACTGGGACGGCACATTACTTCAGCTGACTCTGGTTTTTTCTTCTTTTTTTTTTTACCCTTCTTTTCTCTTTTGTTTTACTGTCTGCCGCCTCTGCTGCGGATTTTTCCGTGATGTCCCCCCCCCTCACCCCCCGTTCCCATCTCGCTCATCCCACTTCTCCTCCACTCCCTCTTCCTCTTTGCCATCCCAAGACTAATACGTTCATCCGCTTCGTCGCTTCACACCTCTAAGCACCTCTGCTAACATCTTCCCGCAGCCATTCTCTCCGTGCACCTCTTTATCCCCTCTCACATTCCACTCAACCTGCAATGTTCCCTCCGTCTCCTAAACAGCTGTTTTCACACTCACACACGCAGGCGCACGTACAAAAAAAAAAAAAAAAAAAAGACACACACAGCTGTTGTCTCATTACGAGGAGGCACATCCATTTTGTGTGAGCATGAATATCTAATTGGCCTGCCTCCTCGATCCAGCCAATTCATCATGCTATATTGGGCCGTTAGCGCTCAGCTACACGCCGCCCCTCGTCGGGCCTGCGCAGCCATTAGCGCCACGGCCGCAGTTGTCGCGCGGTGCCGTCGGAGGTGGAGGCGGATCGCCTCGGCGCATCTCAGATGTTGCTTCTGTTTTTTACGAGCCGTGTTCAAAGGTGAATAAACAAAAAAAGGGCGCGGCTTGTCAGGAGCTGGCGAGCTTTACGAGCCAGGGCGGTTTGACGAGACCCGGTGTGATTGGATTTGTGGACGATCTGCATCTGCAAGAGCCAGATGGGGATCAGTTGAGACGTGTCAAATGTCACAGGCCGCAGTTCTGCCGCCATGTTTTTTTTAACGCACACTTTGGAGCAGTCCTGTTGAGACGTCGCTTGAGATGATGTGTTGAGAGGGTTGACACTGAAAACACAGGCAGAATAAATAGAAATAATTGTGAAGCAGCTGAAGTCCAAGTGGTGGCTGCAAGTTGCAGAAGAGTTAGAGAGAATGTCTCCCCTTTTTGGAATTCAATTTGCTGGCAAAGAAGGTCTCTCTAATGCCCCCCCACACCCCCTCCTGATGAAACCATAGAAAAAAAACCCCCAAAAAACCTTTCCTGTTGAAATGACACCTTTGACCTCCCTGTGTGCTCCTGCAGAGACGCGTCAGCATTCTGGGGCCGTACAGCGAGAAATAAAAATGAAAGGTGTGACGCGAGGCCAGATAACAATCTGGTCCTGGACACGTCGTTCCGCGCTGTTATTGGCTGCGATGCATATCAATATGTGCAGATAGGATCAGTCATTTCGCTTGGCAGACGGATGGAAGCCCCTGCAAAGATCACTCACTTATGACTTTATTGTTTCATACTGCGGGGGAAAGAGGGGGGGGGGGGGAAACAGGTGAAACACACAAATAAGACCGTGTGTCTGATTTCTGACGGAGAATCTCTGTCTCGATGTTATTAAAGCGCTATAAGCCAGTCAATATAGGTTGTGAAAGCCAATATTTAAATAGAGCGCACATGCAATAAATCCGGGCGCGCACAGACTCATATTAATAATAATTGTGCCTTATTTCTTCGCTCCGTTTCCCCTCCACGCACGCCAGAGCCGAAAACCACCGAGTTTGAAAGTGAACAAAAAGTGTCTCCTCTCCGTGCCGCGGCGCCGTGCACGCCTGTTAATTTACCGTGCTGGGAGACATTATGGGGCCATTAGAGGCTCTTAAATTGGATCCAAGCAGGAAAGTCATTATCGTCCGCATAAGGAAGATTTCAATTGAGAGCGCTCGGTTCTGATATTTGATATGACGAACATATTAGAGGGAAATGTTGGATCAGATTCTCGGGCCAAGATAATTCTCCGCAGCGCTGTTGGCTTAACTTTATTTCACTTTAATAACAGTTGTGGATTCATTTGTATCTTATTTCCCAGTTGACGCTATGTCTCATGTTTGTGCCCTTTTAAGCAAAAAGAAATCCAGCGGAGCTCAGCGCCGCCAGAGGGACTACGGCTCGTTTTAGCTCCACTTTTGCATTTTTTGTTGCCAGACTTTGTGATTAACTCGCCAGCGTGCACATTCTCCGCTGCCTACCTCTTGCTCGGGAGCGTTCAGCATCAAAGCTGCACGAACCGTTGCTTAAAGCTGTAGAAAGTTAAACTTGTTTCCGTCACAAGAAGGATCTTATTTAAAGAGGAAGTGGCTCTCAGCCAGCAGCATGACTCAACCTCCAATGGCCGGGCTACCTTGTTAACGTTCTGCACATGAGATGGGTGAAATTTCACAGGAACACAGATCTCTCTCACAAGACAAACACATATGGAAATGCGAGGTGGCGGAAGGGAGAGTCAGAAAATGAATGGGGGCTAATTAGAGCGGGCCAGAGAGAGAGAGAGAACTGTAAGAAGGAATGGCTAAAGCTGAAGGAGGAGACTGAGACAATCCCTCCGTTTCCTCCTTTTTTTTTTCCTATGAAAAAGAACTACATTTCAAAGAGGGGAAGAAGAAAATCACACGACGACCGGCCATTTCATTACATTCCCGATGTATTAAAAAAAAGACACAATTACCAGGAGGCCTTGTAGTCTTGCCCTTTTTCTTTTTCTTTTTTTTTTTTTTTTTACACCCCCCGCCTCGCTTTTCATCAGTACATCCACCCACCCCACCCCCGTCCTCCTGTTCTTATTATCCGGCCCTATCAAGGTGGCGCCGCTTTCTTCTGTCCGGCTTGAATGTGAAAGGTCAGGCCGGTGATCAAGCCGGTAATTAGACAGACCTGGGAAGAGGAACTAGATCACTGCGTGTCACCCTCTTCAAATGAACAGCCGGGGAGCCGGCGCCGCCTTCCAACAGCAGCCCAGCCGCAGATGAAGCCTCGGCGCCCCCCCCCCCCCATTTTTTTGATTTGAGAGGAAAACGAGAAGAGAGGCGACTCGCCTCCCTCTCTGCCCTTAATCCACTGCTAGTGGCTTCTAAGCCTATTAGTGTCGAAAAACTTTAAGACAGAGGGTAAAAGAAGCGGGACCTCTGAGGGAGAGCGAGGGGATGAGGGCAGGCTTTTAATGTCGCGTGAGGGGGGGGGGGATTGCGTCGTCTTTCATCCCAGTTTTTCTCGCCTCTAATGCGCGTGGGACTTGGGCCGATTCGCCCGCAATTACATAAACAAGTCCGCAATCCGGCGGAAATATGATGTCACAGCGGGCAAAAAAAAATCTTGCTCATTGTTGGGATTCGGTATTGTTCCCCGTGATTGCTCCAGCCTGTAATCAGGTAGAAAGGTGCAGGTTCCACTCCACAGTGTTGAAGACAGTTGGAGAGAGTGGAGGGGGAGGCGTTAACAATCAGGCTACATTCATTGGCGCATGAGGCAAATCCTAAGAAAAGAAAGAGGCCTTAGATGGCCAGGTTGACGTCGGAGTGCGCGTTAAAAGCATTAGAGTTTATTGGATGTCCTCAACAAAGCACCGCTTGTACAATCAATTCCACCTCCAGAGGGACGGTGACTGCGGTGACCTCAACACTGCTGAGAAGATCTCAGGAAGTGGCAGCAGCAGCAGCAGCAGCAGCAGCAGTAGAGGGGCCACTGTGCACAGTGTGTAGACTGTAGACCTGTGTGTCCCTGATGCACCTCATCAATTTGGCTGATCAGCAGTGATGTCAGTATCTCTGTCTGCCAGTTCTGGTATAGGAAGGACTGCATGAGGTGGCTTCAAATGTTTGGACAGGACTGGACTTGACCTTGGACCTGGATGTGTCCTGGAGTCTGGAGTGTGGTGTGAATCTCTGCTTGAGCTCCACACCGAGCCCACCATCTCTAAAACGCGACGCGCTGAGTTTTGCCTGTGACCTAACGTGACCTCCGCTGTCAGCTCCTGCCCTGGCGTCAGAGGAGTCAAGCAGAGGTGTGTGTGTGTGTGTGTGTGTGGGGGGGGGGGTTGGCTGGCAGACGTTCTGAAGCAGGCGCTAAACAAAGAAGCAGACGGCTCTTTCTCTCTTTATGAACCTGTCATGAGAGAAGAGGGGCCCAGTAAATTCAGATTTCATGGCGCAGAGTCTGCCCCCCCCCCCCCCCCACACACACTCCCCCCCCCCTCCCCCTACAGCTGTCGATGCAACGATTCGACTCCTGAACTCCTCTAGCATGTACGCGGCATAATGGCAGCTTTAATTGGAACACTGCTTCGGCCCGCTTGTTATACGATGGCGCGGCGTAACGATGATGGACAGAGGGCGAGGTAATTGAATTTTATCAGACGCCCCGAAAACACGGGCGGTGATTACCAACGCCAAAGATGCATTCTGCCCTCCAACGATACAATATGTGCGCCGCTGGATCCGTGATTAGAAATGTTTGCGCGGCCTGGAGAGCGATCAGTCTCGCTAATAGGTTCATCTAGATCCTCGGCACGGGCTCCCACAGCACAAGTAAAACATTTTGCCCGAGGAGTTCATCTTAAAGGTAATATTCATTTAGTTATTCATGAGCCCCACTCACTCGGAGCACAAACGGCTGCGTGGCACCGCCGTAATATAAACCATCATCCATATCAGAGCAGATGCTGCAGTGCGATGCTGAGCCCCTAACTGGAGATCAGGCGTCGGCGGTGGCGTCCGAGGACAGCGCTGCGTTTTCCGCCGCTTGGAAGTGTGTGAACGCAACGCTCGCATTCAGGCGCAACTAAGCAACCGGCCCGGCTTCCGAGTTGTTTGCCTGCGGTGGGAAAACGAGCGCGTGCATCCGGACCAGTTCTACCAAGCAAGCAAGAGGAGACAAAGAGAATCTTTATTCCGCATTAAGGAGTGCTTTTTTTGTGAACTTCCGTCAACACGACTTATGTGTGAGCCACGCGACAGCAGCCGACAAGTGGGAAGTGTGTCTTGGTTGGCCAAACCTCCCGCGGGCGTCTCACCTCCGAGTTGCAAGACTCAGATTTTATTGTCGTTGTCGTGATGCTATACGCCACAGTGCAATGGGAGTCCTGCGAGGCGGTGGCAGCGGCGTGTGCCGCGGCACCGTTGTACAACCACACACCGTGAACACACAACGACCCCCGGGGAAGTATGCAAATTGACTTGGAACAAATCGCCTGTTTCCCCGAAAAAATAAAACAACGCGAGACGGTCCAGGTGTGAAAGGACCTTTAGTCTCTGTTCCGCAACTGATCAGCCGCTACTGCCCACAATACCTAGTTACCGTTTTCTCACGGTTTCTCTGGATCCACTTCCTGTTTAGCAAGTGGCTGACAGACTGACCCCACTACCATATTACCCTATTAAAAAAAGACAATTAGGTTAGGCTTTCAGGGAAGTGATCCATGAGCACAGTCAAAGTCTTCAAAGTTCCCTGCTTGCAAACTTCCACTAACCTGTGGATATATATTTTGTTTTTGTTTTGAAATGATCAGTAAATAATAGGAAGTGGTAGTTGAACTCTGATGGTCGCTGTCCAGTGTATCTGCACCCCCCCCCCCAGCTCCTGCAGATCGTCACCTGCCTCAGCCAGCAGGACAGATTATTGGCCCTGCTCTGCTCTTTAGATGATTACAGGTCCATGTGAGCGCCTGTGTGCTGGTCGCTGTTGTTGTTGTTGCTGCTGCTGCTGTTTATGGTGGTGGTGGAGCAATCTCCACTCAAAGGCCAGCGTCGACCGCGTACGGGACGATCAATACGGAGGGAGGCTGCTTGAAGGTCAGACGCTTAATGAGAAGGCTCTAATTGCGAATATTCATCTTTTGAATGTTCACCTTTGGGATCAGGTCATCAATTACTCATGCACGCAGACAGAGAGAAGCTGCACACCTGAGCTGCGGTGCTCAGGAAAGAAAAGCCTGAGGACTGTTTATGCATCCAGCAGCTGGTGACAGTCTTTCCTTATCTACATTATCATCTTGCACTTCCTGTTTTTATGTTCATCTAGGAACCTTTACCTCCTCCCACTTCCAGTCATCCCCTCCCCCTTCCCTGCCGTCACAGTATCGACTTGAATTCTTTTTAATTGTGGGCATATGTTGTTTTTCATCCCTCTAATATAAAACAGGACATTCTCTGTGTTTTGTCCTCGTCGTCCTTCCGGTGGAGGAGAGGAGATGACTTTGCGCGCAGGCTGTAATTGTTCCGTCATTACCTTGTTAACATGAATGATTTCTATTGTACTGGGAACAATGGCGGCTGATAACAGCCTGTCTGAAGTGCATTAGAAATTCTGACCAGGGTCAGAATTTGGACTGGTTCGGCATGGTTCGCAGATCAATTTGGGTTAGCATTAAAAGTTAAAAGCTGCACATGTGACTGGAATGATAAAATAGCCCTTAATTGCAAGAGCCAACGAGGGGGAGGCGCATCAGGGAGGAATGAATGATTCCAGGAATTATTCACAGGCTTAAAAAAGATGTTACATGAATGAAAGCCTCCAGTCTCCAAAAGGGAGAATGTCTCGTCTCTACAATTTTGCCCATCAACATCTCTCATGGGTTCTGTACTTTCTTCAGTCAGGTAAAATTCAATCCGATTTGAGATTCCAACAATGGGAGCACGTTGGTCCATATATGTATCGGGTGTTGAACTGGAAAAAAAGACCCTTTGACGCGAGCAGAGTTTGACTCATGTTGACCACGAGCAGAAGAAGAAAGAGGAAGAATCTGGAATCTCTTCTGGAAACAAAGCGTGTTGTTGCTGCATGTCTCCAAATATTCCTGCTTCACCTGCGATATCAGCAGCGGCATTCCCAAACAGGAAGTCGTGCTGAACCAACGGGTGCATGGAGGCCATGCGGAGTGAACAAAGGTTTTTTTTTTCTTGTCCAATGTGAAGCCTGGTGTGAGCGGACCACACGGGATCAGAACGCTCGGATAAAGGGGAGGAAGCGTATTGCTACAGTTTGCGTGACGACTCTCACGGCGTGGAGGCAGAAGGTTGCTGGAGAGCCCAACACCTTCCCCAAGCGTTCAAGCACTGGCAGCACAGAAGTAGGAACCTACTTGCTGACACATATCTGCTGTCAAGGTAAATCCACGCGTTTCTCCTGCAACAAGCGCAGCCCTTTTAATCCTCTCCGGCATTGTGGGTCTCCAGTCGCCTCTTTGTTCGGCTGCTCGGAAAATCTGCAGGCAATTTCCATAACTTTGCTCCTCGCCGAAGTGCCGCGTGCAGGCCGGGAGGGGAGGCGGGGGGGGGGGGGGGGGGGGGGGGGGGGAAGTGCCAGGAGACGAAAGGCAGAGGGAATCACAGCGAGTGAATAAAGGCAAAATGAAAACAATAAATCTTAAATGCAGAGCCGGCGCTGCCACGCGATATCGTGTCGATTCGCCGCCGTTCAGAGGCAAAATAACTGTTGGTTCCACATTGATCTTAGAGAAGGGAGAAAGCGGCGTCGCATGGCTGTTTTTATTCAGTGGAGGGGGGAAGAAAAAAAAGAAAAAAGAAAAAAAAGAAATACAAAAATGACAAAAGCCCCGCACAATTCATTCTCTCAAAAGAGTTGCGAGACTTTAGATAATGCAAATGAGGCGGCGAGACGCTGACTTCAACCGTCGGGTTAATTTCATCTCTCGCCGCAAAACGGAACGTGAAGCAATTACAATTCCTGGTGAGATGCACGTGTGCAGGAAAAGACAAGACTGCGACGTAGGCGGCGGTGTGGTGTTGCATGCGTGCGTGCGTGCGTGCGTGTGTGTATGTGTGCATGCGTGATGACCGCGCGCATGTGAGCGTACGTGTGCATTTCACACGAACATGCACACGCGCCTCACAGTCCTTTTAGAGGCTTTTTAAATGTCATGCTGCCGCTGATGATTGACATGCAAATTTATGGCTGGCAGAGAGGGCTAAATGAGAAGGAAGGTTGAGTGAAGCAGATAAGGGCATTGTTTCCCCGCTATAGGCTTAGGGGAGCTACAGCGGGGATTCATGGGGTTTAAAGAGGAAGTTAACCCCTGCGTTGCCACCGGGGCGCCAAAACATCACTCAAAGTCAAAGGAAGGGACCTCCAGTTGCCAAATTCAAAGGATCCCGCGTCATTAAAAGCCTTGAATTTTCTAATTACCAGGCTCCTGATAACAACACCGTGCAGCTATGATGCCTCGTCGCGCTGGCAAAAACACACACACTTAGAGAGTGTGAGAGCGAAATAGATAGATAAATAAATAAATAAATAAATAAATAAATAAATAAATAAGACTTAGAATGCCTTTCACTTTTTGCGAGGGTCTGAAAGTGGCGCCGTTCGATAGCAGATGTTTTGAGTGCAGCTCGGCTAAGAGGTTTTTCATCGATCCGATGGCCGCGTCTCCGAAGGAAGCAGAAAAGATGTTGCCGCTACACTGGGAGAGCAGGATGATGAAGGCGAAGAGGAAAAGAGGAACTCCGTGAGCGTGCTTGATCACACGCACACACACACACACACGCACACACACACACACACACTCGCGCACACGTGCACGCGCGTGTGCACGGTCCAGCGATGTATGCCAATTTGCTCTTACACGCATGTTGTTGAGAGACCATCTGCGGTAAAGAAGAGGCGCGGCAGGAGACTGTGATAACCCCCAGTCCCGACAGAAGGCCTCTTTGTTCCATGTGCCATCATCCTCTTTTGTTTACCGCCGCTTCTCCGTCGGCCGTCCACACAGGAAATCAAACCGCTTCTGCTGAGTGGTGCGGAGAGTCCAGCAGCAAGCCTGCTTATTTAGTTTTGCTCACCAGCGGGTTCAATGCTCCAGGGCTTTTTGCTCGGGTGGTGTGAACACGACCCATGAGATTTACAGGCAGCAGGCAGAGGATGTCTTTCCTGTCATGCCTGCTAATTTCATGAGTGCACGGTTCCTTTTGAACGGCGTGTCATACAGAGAGAGCAGGCTGACGCGAGTCTCCCTCAAAGAAAAAAAAAAAGAAAAAAAAAAAAAAAGCCTTTTTGGAAGCCAATGTCGTCCTTTCTGTTTAGAACTGCACAAAGGAGCCACAAATTCTGACCTGGCTTCGTAACTCCCCCTTCGGAAACTTTTGAAAAGTGCATTGAATCTCAAGGTCTTTTCTTTCCTCAGCCGTCCGTGTCCTCCACCTTGTGTGGGCGTCTATTTCTTTCCTTTCTCCTCCTCCCTTTGGAGCGGTCCGTCTCCCTCTGACAGGGTTAATGAGATGGCAGGACAAGAGGCCTTCAGCGGCCCCACTGTTCTTTATTTATGTTAAATCTTAATGTACTCACTATGGCGTGCCGGTGTTTAACACCGCGCCCTTGGGCTGTTGCCGCATCTTCATTCAATTCAACGAGGTGCCGGCGGGTCGGTGGAGCGGCCGCTCCTTCCGAGCCTCGGAGTCGCAGGAAAGGAGGAGCAGGTTGTGATCCGCCATCCGACTCCTCACTCTGCTCTCCACCTCCGTCCGGACAGACAACCGTTAATGAGGCTGGATTTATGAGGGTGGGTCTCCAGGCCAAAAAAGGAGAACATTCTCCTCTGATTTGATGAGTTCAATAAAGTTCTGGCTTGTATTTAGTTTCTGACGTGCAATGTGACCTGAGCACAACAATCTATACTGAGCGTTCAAAACGTCCACGCCCACGCTGTGTTTTGCATGCGTGTTGAAGTCTAAGAAGAAAGGCAAAAAAAGCAAAAGTGGTTTGTTATGCAACGTGAATCCCAGGAAACTCCTGCACCATGCGCCTGCTCCTGCTGCACCGTGGTTGGTTCTCAGACTCTGGGCTACACACAGCAAAATGCATGCAACTATAGCAGCAATCGAGCTAAAAAACAATAACAACAACAACAACAACAACAATAACGAGAAGTCTTTGCGCAACGCAACAACACACAAGGCAGAAGCAGTGATATTTTGCTTTGCCAGTTCCAGTTGGCCTGAAATTGCTTGACCCTTATCCCTGGTGGAGGCTGCCAGTCACTAATGGAAAATGTTGTGTACACACAACAGAACCCTAACTCAAGGTTACAGTGGGAGGCTGGGGGGGAAACGCACTGTGGGCGCAACCGACGAGTTAAGGCGAGCGGCCTTGGCCCGGAGAATTTTATTTTTCGGGGACTGCTGGACCCACAACTCCTCTCCAAAGTTTGTTTTTTCATAAAGTCAAATATGTGCGGTCACAGAAAAAGCGGCTAAACATTTTGGGATTTGGCGACGGTCTCAACTTAAAGCGCGTCAACACATCGCTCTCGTTGTTGTTTGATGACTCCGGCGCACGCACGCTACCTGTTAATGAGGCAATTAGGCTTCCTTGTGCGCACTCGCGAAACAGGAAAAAAAAGTTCAAACTCATTACATATAGCACATAATACATTACTTCATTATACACTTAAAAAAAAAACACATTTCTTTCAACTTAAGTCACAAAGTTTGCCTTCATTTGTCTTGTCGCACTTCTCTGGCTAACTGGGAAACTTTGAGAGAATAAATCTTTGACTCGCAAAATTAGATGGGGAAAAAAAAAAAAAAAGGTTTGGGCTTCAGAAGCTCGTTTTTCTCAGCCGTTAATGATCTGACAAACACAACTCTGACAACTCCAGCACTCTGCTGCATTTTCACTGAGTGTTAGCCAATCGGCTTCCTTTATTGATACACAAGCAGGAGGTGTGAACGGTGTGATGATCCACTGGATGCGAGCAGGGACGCTGGCCTCATTGGCTGGTCAACTGCTGCTGTACTACGACTGCTGCCCGTATAAGCGCAGTATAATTAAAATTCATCATCATTATTATTATTATTATTATTATTATTATTATTATTATTATATTACTATAAGAGTCCCCACTGGTGGCTGCTGCAGGTCCTGCGTTGCCTCGTCTCTTCAATCACATGGCATTCAGACTTTGCTGAGGATACACCCTCCCTCCTCCCCTCCCTCCTCCCCCTCCTCCTGTGTTTTCCTCTCACACCAGTCGTCCTCAGATCACACTCGCTGAGTGACAACAGGTAATTTGCCATGTTGGCGACAGCTGCCAAATTTCTGAGGCTTTATCCTCCAAACAATACCGAGAATCTGGCTAAGTTTTATTTATTTTTTTGGTGGGTGGAGTGGGTTTGTCTGTTTCCCCTCCTCCTACCCCTTCCTTCTCGCTCCCTCTCTCTCCCTCCCTCCCTCCCTCTCTCTCTCTCTCGTCCGCAGTGCCTCGCCTGTAAAAATTGGCAAATTCCCCGCACTTTCACTTAAAATGTCCCCTACTGGAAATGAGAGGCATAAATCACGACGCCGGCCTGGCACCAACGCGCCCGCTGTGTCACATGAGCTTGAATTTTTTACAACGCGGAGGGAAAGCGGCGGTCCTGTTGACACTTTCCAGCCTGGGAGCTACTGTTAGTCAACCACTCATATCCATTTTTAATGAGCTCTCAGCCATGATATAGTGTAATTTCACCTCCAGGACCCAGCGACGCTATTTACCGCTAACGAGAAACAGCACAGCGCCGGCCAAGTTCCCCCCGATTGGAGCGTTTATGAAATTCGCCGGTTTACGACTCGGACAGGGTGTGTACGTGAGCGCGGTGCGTCTTAATATTAAAGCGTGCGCCGCCGCCGCCGCAGCTCGCTTTTCTCCAAGCACGCCTAAACGTGTTTGTTTATTTCTTCCTCCTTCTTGTGGCAGCCTCACCACAACTTGTCATTTAGAATATCACTCATCTTTGACCGCAAGCAGTCGCAGCCAAGGTACAAATGAATTATAGTGCCGAACGAAGAGTTTTGCTGCTTCCAAGGCAGCCTGATGTTGTTCGGGGCCGCCGATTTAAATGAATGCAATTTCACACTTACTTAAAAACAGGACAACGTCAACAGAAAGACAGAATAGTCTCGAAGTAGAACATCCACCCGGCGCTGTTTTGCAGCATGCAATTAGATGCCTCAGGCCGGATAATAAGGACATCAAGTTTTTGCTGCCTCTCCTCCTGTTATTTGTTTATTTTGCATCACACATCACACACAATACTTTAAACTTAGGAGAGAGAGAGAGGAAGCTGCTGCCGACCCAGACCTGAGCTTCCTCTCAAAGGTTCCAGCCAGTTCTGAAAATCCAACTGGTGGAGATTGTGTGTGAGAGGCAGACAAAGCCGGCAGAAGTGCTGGAAATTGTGAATCGACTCATTAAAGCCAGATTGAGTCTTCAGAAAACTTAACTGCTCTAAGTGAGCTGAGTCACTTCGTCTGCAGGCTGATCAGCGCTGTTGAACTTTCTTATCGGCTCTTCTACTGTTACGATGACGATCTGAGGCTCCGTAAATCGTTGCCATCACCGCCTCGTCCCGGTTGTCATTACCGATTGCAGGACAGCATCAATTTCTAATCGCTCACCAGTCAACTGTGTGAGTCTGACAGCTGGCATTTTGGTCACTGACGCTAACAGCTCCACCTCAGGCAAAAAACCCCCCCAAAAAACGAGAAAGCAACAGGCCAAAGAGACGGTCTTTTCCGCCACCAACACATTTTAGGAGCTGAGTGCGTTAAACTGGATCGAACAGACGAGACGTTATGAAACACTGACATTGAGAGAGGAGGAAGCTTCAAGGCTAAGAAGAGCCAGGGAGCTCGGTGGAGCCCAGACGGAGCACTCGGTCCGCCGCACCGCTTGTTTGTTTAGTCTCAGGTGGTGAAGCCGAACGTCCTGCGGCTGAAAGGTCTCGGTTCTCGACCTTTGGCCCCTGTGGTCTCTGTCTGCAAGTCGTCAGCGCCGGCGTGCACATGTGCGAACGGTGATGGCTTCTGATGTGCCGGTGGCATCTGGCCAGCGGCGCTCAGATGTGTGCGTAAGGGTGTGTGTGTGTGTGAGTGTGCGAGTGTGCGAGTGTGCGCATGAACGGGTCAACGGTGAGTTGTTTTGCAAAGGGTTCCATCAATGAGTTCTGTCTTCATCTCGGTTCACAACTGAGGCTTTGCTTTGTTTTGTACATGTGCTGACTGACCTATTGGAGAAGGCTTGGCTTAATGCACATCATTGATCTTGGTTTATATCAGCCCGGGCGAAATTTGTTTGACGGTGAAACTGTGATTTTTGTTTGTAACTGTGTGGAAAAGTTAAATTCCAGTCTCCAGTGGCTATTTTACATCAGAGTCTTACAAATGCAGCACCAAGAGACCTGAAATGTGGCATTTCATACCCAGTGCAGGTAAAACTCTAAAGGACGATTCAAGTCATTGAATAAAGCAAAGAAAAAAACAAAACACACATACGTGTCTCTTCCAGCGGCACATTTTTAAGGGACACGACACAAAGTCAAAAGACGCAATTAGGCCCATAGCTATGTCCCAGCAGCTGCTCACTTTGCTAATGACTCACGCGGGGGAAGCAGAGGTGAGGCCCTCTGGTGGACGGGTCAGCGGTGGCGCGGCAGGTTTCACCCGAGGCGGTCGCAGCTCGGCAAGACACAGCGGTGATAACCCTCCAGGATGGATGAGAGCTTCTGGCAGGAGGCTAAACTGGAGGCTGCAGTTCTGGACTCTAGGAAAAAAAAAAAAGAGGAGAGAAAAAGCTTCAGTGTGGGCCTCGGAGATGGCTGCAGTCCAGGAGTCGGGCGAAGGAGCACGAGTGGATCAGGACGTCTGTCTGTCTGTCTGTCTGTCTGTCTGTCTGTCTGTCTGTCTGCCCTTAATTTATGTTCTTTTCCTTCCCGTGAAAACATTCTTGATTCTGAACATTCTGACGTGATTTTTGAGCACCAAGCAGCGCTTCAGCGTTATCGCACGGCGGGCCCGGAACAAAGACGGGGCGACGGAGGAGGCAGATGAAGCGGCGGAGAGTGGAGGGGGGGTTTGAGGAATGAAAGAATGGCTCGGAGCTCGGCGAGTGTGTGAAGTGGAGATGAAGGACGGGAGAAGAAGTGGAAGTGAGGAGGCTGGGAGACAAAGAGCAGAACCGAAGGCAACTGACAACTGAGAGGTGGAAGTGTGTGTGTGTGTGTGTGTGTGTGTGTGTGTGTGTGTGTGTGTGTGTGTGTGTGTGTGTGTGTGTGCGTGCGCACGCGGGCACACGTGCGCATTGATGGAATGGAGGGGAAGGTGGGCAAGGAGTGGAGGGTTTTATTGAGACGCGTCTTCTCTGCAGGCTCCACCACTCCGCCGCTAAGTCTCCCTCCTCTCTGCCGTTTATTACAAAGGCAGGGACAGCGGTCAGAGCCCTGTCTTTTTCCTGTGTGTGTGTGTGTGTGTGTGAGAGAGAGAGAGAGAGAGAGAGAGAGAGAGAGAGAGAGAGAGAGAGAGAGAGGGAGAGAGAGAGAGAGAGAGAGAGATGCCCGGCGCCTCTGCTGGCTCATAAAAAGAAGGAGCCCGGCTGACGCGTGGAAGTTTTTCACCCGGCAGAATCTTCTCCTGTCGTGACGTCGGCGGCAAAACGGAGACACGAGGTTTGAAAAGCATCGATACGTGTGACTGGTCAAATTAACTGCAAAAGCAATTAGTAAGGGACCGTTTGAAGCAATTAAACGTCTGGCATTAGGGGAGCATTAGATCCCAACATTCAATTTGCGAGAGTCTGACATTTTTAATTGTTTTTCTCGAGGAGGGAAAAAGAGAAAACGCCGACAGACTGAAGGGAAACGACTGGGATGGATTCAAGTTATGATTTCAGTGGAATTGAAACTTTGAATTGAACTTATTCCCGCTTTGAAAGATTCTGTTTCGTTTGGCGTAACATCACCGACGTGTCAGTGTCGGTGTGAAGTCATTTCAAAGTCAACTCTCACCAACTGCAGACCTCACTATGACGTCACAGGGAATAAAGACGCAGCAAGTGAGGGTCCACAGAGTGACACTGTCATCAACAATCACTGCAGCACCCTGACAGGAAAGGAAACAGGTGAAAATGGTGGAATGCAAAAAAAAAAAAATCCAAGAAGAATCAATTAGCGGGGCAAAGTCAAGAAATGTTCCCGAGTCAAACGGCTCCACTCTCACTCACGTCGTAATTATTATCATTAGTGCTTACGAGCCTTTCATGATCCAATTAATGCGGCATTCTGCCGATGTCGTGGGGTTTCTCATTTATTCCCACTGTTGATTCTGTTTGCCGGCATTATTAAAAGAAGAAAAAAAAATTGTTATAAGCGCAATTAAAGTTCCCACTTTAGGATGTGTTTCAGGCTTAATTTATGTAAATTGTAAACTAGGCCTCGCGTGCCACTCGTCCGCTGAGTATTCCCGGTCGCGCCGAGTTCAGTCGGTTTGATAAAAGTGCCGGCTGTTGTTTTTCCACCTTCCGCGGCAATGAGATCCTCGGCTACTTTGGAAAAGACAGAGAAAAAAAAAAAAAAAGCCTCGTCTTACGCGCGCAGCTTTAAACGGCATCAATTACGGCGGGCACGCCGCCTCCTTCGGAACATCGTCCGTCAGCCACTTTTGTCACGCGCTGCGCCGTCGGTTCGCAAAAACAAGACGCCATGGCAACACCCACCACCCACCCGCCCCCCAGCCCTCATCCCCCGCCCACACAGCCCCTCGCCGTGGTAACCAGTCCGAAAACTGCGAGGTGATTATCTGGTTTGCCAGCCCCCCCCCCTGCCTCGGCTCTGCAGTTAAGCCCGCCGAACGTCGCTCCCCGCTAATTAAGTTTGTTTATAAGGCAAATTAAGTTTAGGAGGCGCGTGTGTAGGTGTAAGTAACCTTCACAGGGTGCAGACGGGAAGGGGAGGAGACGG
The DNA here is from genome assembly GCF_046127955.1 of Nelusetta ayraudi. Lineage (NCBI taxonomy): Eukaryota > Metazoa > Chordata > Actinopteri > Tetraodontiformes > Monacanthidae > Nelusetta > Nelusetta ayraudi. The sequence goes on from NW_027466216.1 coordinate 179,310, forward strand.
AGGCGGGAGCGGGAGCGAGCCGCTCCGCGCGTGCATGCAGGGCCGCACAGGTCTGCGAAGCGCCCGGGCCGCTTTATCAAAGGCACGTGATCCAGACAACTGCGCCCGCCGAGCACCCACATGCCGCGTGAATAAGCAGCAAAGCAAAGTTCAACCACTTACACAACAAAACACAACATTCTGTTCAACGTACTTCACACAATACTTTCACGATCCTGAAGTATTTGATATGCTGGAGGGGTTAAAAATCATGAAACAAACCTCTGGGTCCGACATCGAGGCATCGCGAGCTCTCAAACTCTGCAGCGGGAACATATTTGGCACAGATAAGCATCAGGAGGTCACACATTTCCCTCCAGGACGACCACAATGACGACAACTAGCGTGCTTCTGACGCTCACTTGTCCTCACTTAGCCAGCAGCCCTTTTGTTCAGACGTTGTTAACGTTTGCTCCTTTCATTGTCAGAAGACATTTGCCTCCACCGGCGCCACACATAACAAACACCTGCATCTGAGAGTGCTCCCAGCGGCCGGCTGGCCGGCGCGCGTCAGACGACGCTCCCTTCAGTGCCGCTTCCTCACTAATCTTCATTTGGACCACTTAGAGAGATACTTAGTCATCTGCCCCGGTGTCATCTCTGCCTCACAGACAGAGGGGGAGAGAGGGAGAGAGAGAGAGAGGGAGAGCGAGAGAGTGAGACAGAGAGAGAGAGAGAGGGAGCAGTCGAGTTCTCTGGGTGCATCAAAAGTGAGTGTCACCGTGCTTTTGTCTCTGCTGCATGCACACAAACCTGCAGGTGTGTGGTCTGCTGTGAAAACTGAAGTTCTCCTGACAGCAGTTTTCGACTGTGTCCATTGTTTAAGATCAAGTTGCCATCCAGGTGAAGACAGGACAGAGACAAAGATGACTGATCAAAAAACGGTGAAAATCATGAAAGTAATTAAATGAATATGAACATGAGGAACATCCCGGAGCAGGCAACCCCAGCAGAGACTGAGATAGAAAACAGGAGGATTCCCCGCTCCCTGTGTTTTGTCTGCACGTATTGGATTGGAATTTATTCTGTAGATTGCGTTGCGTTGCTTTTTATTTTTTTTTAATCTGTTTGGGCCCGTGTACGAAAATCAAATGCAACCATTTGACCGGCGTTAGCCCGAAGGCTTGTCGGCAGCTCGCAATTATAACTTCCACTTCTTCCTCGACAAAAACAACAACGCTGAGCAAAGACAGCAGCCAACCAGGGCAAATGCCTCGCACAAATTATACGCAGTGATAAATCGAACGAAAACACACACCGTCTGACTGGCAAATTGAACGCGGGGCTAAAAGCGCAGAGTCAGTGGTCGGACATCTCGCTCTGCGCTCAGCGGTTCGGCTGCTTTTTAACCCTGCGCTGTCTCCGTTCTTCTTTCAAGTGGCACGTGATTGTGCGAATGCTGCAGAGTCAGACGCTCAAGTGGATTCGACGCCTCTCTGAAAACTTTCGGAAAAGTGAAACATCTCAACATTGGTAGGAAGAATGTGGCCTTTCAAGATGCACCGATGAAGATTTGAAGTTAACCATCAAAAGGAGTTTCAGCGTAGAAATAATAAGTTGGCCGTGTAGAAAAACAAGGACGGGGCTCTCAAAAGCACAGAAAAAAAAAAAAAAAAAATCACACGTCCACACGCCCACACACTGTGAGAGCACACACACACACACACACTAGAACCCGTGTGTGTCAAGTCTCAGCCCACTCTCTCCGTTTGAGGTCAATTATTTCCCACAACGTTTTGTGTTTTGTTTTTTTTTGTAGTTGCTTGTTTTAATTTCCTCCCCATCAGTAAGTTTTTAGCACATTCCATTAACTTCTTCCTCTAATTGCTTTGATCCCCATCACACGCCTGCTTCAGTCCGACGTTCCATGCGCTCTGTTTTGTTTAAAAAAACAAAGTCCAAAAGGAGAGAGGGAGAGAGAGAGAGAGAGAGAGAGAGAGAGAGAGAGAAAAGCAAACTCATAATTAGGGTCGGCCTGCACCCCCTCGTTCTTCTGAAGAGCTCCAGGAAGCAAAGCGTAACAGTGGTGAGAAGAAAACGGACCGAGGCATGGAGGCTGAACTCGGAGAAGTCGGAGAAGTCAAGGAACTCGGAGGCGATGATGTGGGTGCAGCAAGACGAGGATGGGAAAAAAAAAACACCGACTACGTGTTGTGCTACTGGCGGCCAAACGAGGACGGCAGTCCGTCAATCAAGCCGAGGCCGAGCTTGAGAAAACGTTGCAAGCTGAGAGGTCGGCTCCTCCCAACCTCCCCCGCCCCCAACGCCCTGACGTGCATGAGTAAGTGTGCACGTCTCGAGTGATGATTGCAAAATAACCGGAAAAAGAATCCTAACAAGGCAGAAAAGTAGCTCAGAAACAAAGCAGTCAAATTTTCAAAGACGGAAAAATGGGCAGGACGTCGGAGATGGTAGGGATTGTAATTTTTGCAAAACCTCCAGCAGGAAATTTCCATAAACGTAATGGGCATGAAGTAGAGAATTGGATTAGAAGATTTATGGAAACAGAAAAAGATGAAAATAAAATTCATTCCAATTTGAAAAGAGAAAAAAAAAAAACAGTTTTATGCTGCGCAGCCTTGAGGGTTTTTTGTCTCTTTGGATTCAGATTCAAAATATGCAAACTGTTGAGTGGAAACAGGTTTGCGGAATAACCTGGACGTGGATTCAGCTGCTGTGAGCTAAAAGGCGGCCACACTTTTAATCCCGTTTGGCCAACAGTAACAGCAACAGCAACAGCAACAGCAACGCCACCTCTTCACCAAAGGGCTGTGTTTAGGATCAGGGAAATCATCTTTGGCTCCTGCTAATACAAAATGGAGCACCACAACCTGCCATAATCCACCCAGGCCTGAAAGGCGGCGCCATAAAAGTGCAATAAAAGCGACATCAGAGGAAAACAGCCTGAAGCTGCAAAATAAAACTAAACACACAGAGACTCTCAGCTCTCTTTTCTCTTTTAGCATCTGAAAAAGGGATTTTTTTTTTTTGCTGTTGTTGGGTGGTGGAGTCATCATGGACTAGAGGGGGTGGAAGAGTGTGTGTGTGTGTGTGTGTGTGTGTGTGTGTGCGTGCGTGCATGCTGACTCAGCAGCACCGTGTTCAGCCTGGTGGGCCGGACTGGACGCTGAGCGCAGAAAGCAATTCTGCTGCAGATTGTCTTTGACGAATGAGCCGTCGTGTTAAATGTTGCACGTGTGGCGGAAAAGAGGTAAAGTTAACGCTCCTTAAAAGTCTTTTTCTGAAATGTTCCTTCCTTTTTTTTTTATTTATTTTTTTTATTTTGTTTGTCTGTCTGTACTCTGAATCACGTTTTACTTGCACACGGCACAAAGTAAAAGCTCTCCACCAGTACAGCCCTGTGGACCAGTCGCAACGCGCTTTCACAAATTTACCAAACACATTTCAGCAATCGGATCCTCAAAGCTGAGGTGTCCTCACTGTCAAACATCATATTACTTTTTGGCAAAAACTGCATTTTTCAACACCACAAAAATTGCAAACTAATCAACAAATTGTTTGATTAATTGAACAAATAATAGATAGAAAACAAAATAAAATAAAATGCAGAATCCTGCAGACGGGAAGATCTTGCATGTGGAAAACACAGCCCACAAGCCGCTCCCGACTCGTGTCACCGCGCTGACACCATGTGTGTTACAGACCCACAGCAACCTGTCAGAGTGCATTTATCTGCAATGTGTTGTGTAGGAGAGCTCGGCACCAGCGGGGTTCCCGACCAAACAGAGCCGGGTGATGAATTGGGACTCGGCGGGACAGAGCCAACGCAGCTGATGAGAGAGCTGATGAATGGCCCCGCTGATGTTTGAATATTACACACAACACAACACATCCCTCCCAAACACACACACACACACACACACAGGCACACGCTCGTGAATGCAGCTAACGTCGCGGCCGGGGACCTTTATGAGCTAAGACGAGCTTTGTGTGTCCCTGCTCTGTGTCAACGTGCGCCTGCAAACATACGCATGCTTCCTGTAAGTCAATCATCAAGTGCCATGTGGTTAAAACATGCTTGATGCAAAACAGATTGTGCTCCAACACCGAGCCGTGCCACATGCAAGGAAGGTGCTAGCATGTGGCACACAGGTTTTTCTTTTTTTTCTTTTTTGCGTTCACTGGCGAGACAAAGAGTTGGGAAAATTTCCCATCATTCCTACAGTGATCAAACATTGTGGGAACCTCTCTGTGACCTCTCCCCGTGTTTATTGAGGCTAGATAGTATTTACAGGAATGGAGGAGCGAGCTTTGGTCCGAGGTGAAAGCAAGATCAGCACCTTGGAGAGCTCCCGGACAATTTTCTGCATCGCTGGATCTTTGTCGCGGATCCCCCCCGCCTCTCCCCCCCCTCTTTTTTTCCACTCCCCCTTCAACCACATCTCTCATCATCTCTCATCATCGCCTGACTCAGTCTATATCTGAGCGGTGTGGTTTCAAATCACAGCCTGGCCCAGAAAGCTAAAAGGAGTGTTTGCGACCCCAGGAGGAGTTACCCTCCAGGATCGTGAACAAAGACAAAACGGTCACATCACAAAATTAAGCAATAGTCATGATACGTCACTGCGTCCCTGCAATTGACCAATTCAAAATATTTGTCGAAAATTGGATTTTTTTTTTTATTTTTTTTTACACATTTCTCTTTGTTTTCATCTCGGAGGACAGCTCGTTCCCATCTCAATGCTGCGTTGCAGTATCTCAGTCGTCCTGCCCCCCCCCCCCCCTCCCAACTGAGGAGCTGGAAGCTGAACGTTCCCCTTGTAGCCATCCTAACCAGGATGTAATAAATCTCCTCGCTCTCACTGATACACGCTGAAATGTCCTGGCTGATGAATGCCGGCCTTCCTCCCTGCCAAATGCATTCCCTTACAAAGATGAATAGAGGCGAGTGGTGGGCAGAAGAGGTAAGAGACGGAAGAGAGGAGAGGAAAAAGGAGAAAGGAAGGAAAAAGGCCATTTTCAAATGTAGATGGGTTTGACAGAGCGTCTCCAGGCCGGGACAGTGAACAGTGAATGAAATGCATCAAGGAACGTTACATTAACCCCTGAGATGGGGTTGACGGGCGGGAGAGGGAGAGAGGGTGGGTGGGGGGGGTAAAGCAAAAGAGAGAATTCCATTTCAGCATCATTTGTCTCGTCTGGTCTCCTGGCCTGTTCAGTCAGGTGAGCTTCCTCACTGTTCCTCTTCTTCATTCTAGCACTTCAGCTGCTCTTACGCGCACAACTTTTGCTTCAATTGTTTTTATTTTATTCATTGTTATTTCAGTAACTACTTGCTGGCATACTGATTGGGTCGAGATATGGATTATGTGCTTCAAATTTGCATTGATTTTTATCCATCTGCTTGCAGAGTTTTCAGTTCATTTACATTTTTTTAAGTGAGATAATTACAAAAAAATAAAGTCATTGCCAATCAGCCGTGCATGAGAGGTGCACTTCTCATTCATGGCCGTTAAAAAGATTAATATACTTCAGCACAGTTATGCACCTTTTGTGGCTTCGCCACATGGTGACGGGTGACAGCGTTGTCAGGGAAGACGGCGCTTCACTTCGGGTTCACTTCAACGGCAAATGGGAAAGTTTGAGAATGAAACAGCATCTAAAAAGATACTTTTATTTTTCAGAAAAGGGAGAAGCAATTACCAGAACCTACTCAAACACATGCTCACCACTGACACACACACACACACACACACACACACACACACACACACACACACACACACACACACACACACACAATAGGGGTACGTTGTTGTTGTTGTTGTTGTTGTTGCCGTTGTGCTGTTGCCTCAGAGACTGCAGCAGCTGTCAGTGTGTTAGTGCGCGAGATAAAACCAGGAGGCTCGGTGATACAGCAGGGATCTGAAGTGCCAATTAATTAGGATGAAGGAAGAAGAGACTGCGAGCACGCCGCAAACCCACGGCATCAGCACAGATGTGGAAACGCAATGCTTCTTAAATGCGCGGCCTGGGACCGGCGCTGGCTTGCTTTCCGCGCGGAGATACAGATATTTTATCGCGGCGCTTGGTTCCTTGGCAAAAACAACACAGCGTGTTGGCCGCTGGGCTCTGAAGCTAGTACGTCTCATAAAACAGCAACGTGAAATGATCTAAGGACGTCTTTTTAAATTTTTTTTTCATCCTGAAAAATCAAATTAATTAATGAAGCTTCCAGTTTTAGCCACTGCCAACAGGTGCATTTGTGCAGTAATTACATTACGGCTTATTATCATGAAACGCGCGGCCCGGCAGCGGCGGCATGAATCGCCGGGTTACAGGTTTGCAGAGACTAAATTGAACATTTGTTTCGCTCCACGTTTAAGTGCCTCCGCATTTTTATGCAGGAGGGGAGAGGGGGGGGGGAGGGGGGGTGGCGGAGGGGGAGGGAAGGAATGGAGGGAATGCACGGCATTAAACTTTGCTAACCACTACTGCCTGCCTCCAAGGCTTTGGCAATACATTAGCCCGGCTTAATTTAAAAAATACCTGCGAGGGAGCCGGTGTGGCTGGAGTGGGGGAGCCGACTGTTTGTGCTGCGCCTGCTCGCAGCGCTCATTTATGCAGAGCAAATCCAGTGTGAGGACTTTCAGCCGGAGACGGGAGAAGCTATTTCCTCTAACCAGGCTTTCCAAAAAAATTTGTTCTAAAGTCATCACCGTGATTTGGCTCAGCCCGTCTCCTTGTCTCTTTCCTAGCTAGACTGGGGAAAATGTGTGTGTGCGAGTGCGTGTGCGTGTGCGTGTGCGTGTGCGTGTGCGTGTGTGCGTGCGTGTGTGTGCTCGCTTCAGCTTTAAACTGTTTTCTGTTTTTTGCTGCGGGTCATCCGGAGCTTGATCCCAGACAAGACAATATCTTCCTATTGTACTCTGTGCGATTGGCCTCAGGTGGTGGAGGGACAACCAGCTGACCCGACGCTCACGTGCACGGGCTCACACGCGCGCACGCGCCCGCTCAGAGCCATGTTCCTTGCAGGTGCGGCGTCTCTGTGCAGCCGGGATCCAGTGCGAATGGGCGGTGGACACACCGGGGACTCCGGGTGATGTCGCAAGCGTTAAAGATTTGCTGGGAATTTTCCCATCATGTGCGGGCAATGGTCAAATTATCATAATAGCTATTGAGTTTATGGACCAAGTTAGTGTGTCAGATAATGCGTAGAAATGATTTCATTTATTTCACTGACCCTCCCTTGAACCAGCGACCGACTCTCAGTGAACCAGACAAGATGATTAGTGCAAATCTAATTCAACATACAAAAATATAATCGACCGGGCTCAAGGCTGCTGAATCACTTCATGTAACATCGGGTTCAAAGAAAAAGAAAAAAAAGAATGAAACGCGCCTCAAAAACACCTTAAAATATCAAAGGCAGGCCACTCACCGTCTCGGCGGAAATTTCCTCTGTCTGTCCGCCTCTTTTCCCTTTTTACTGCACTGGAGTTGAGGGGAGAGAAACGGGGGGAAAGTTAATAAATAAATAAATAAATAGCAGAGGCTTGACCTTTTCAAAATGACAGTGGACCAGTCTATAAAACAAGCAGTGGAGGCTGTGGCTCCCACCTCAACAGGCCGAGAGCAGCCTGCCACACTTTCAATCCCCATTAGCTGGTCCAGTTGAATTTACACATGGACACATGGACATCACACACACACACATGCAGAGAGAGAGAGAGAGTGGGGAGGGGGTGGGGTGAAAGAGGAGACGCTTGGCCCAATCATAAGTGAATCAGTGTATTTCTGTCCCTTGACTGCTGGTGACAGACTGGGCCATTACATACTGATGAGAACTGTGACCGCCTCTCTCTCTTCTGCTCTCCGTCCTTCTTATCTGCTCTGGGCCCAATTTGTTTGTTTTTTTTGTTTTTTTTCTTGTTGTTGTTTTTCCAATAGACTGTGAATTTGCATCAGGGAAAACAGGGTAGCGGGGGTCCAAACTCGGCCCACGTCCAAAAACCAAACCACAGCAGTCTGGACTGCAGGTCCAAGTTTCCTTCAGTCTCGTTGAAATCACTCACATTTCTTTTATGGAAAGGTTTTAATGATTTACCTGAGGATTCTGCGACTCCATTTCTTGAGAGAAGACTAACAAAGTGATCAAAATCCCGGCGACTCTAGAAGAGGGTGGGGAGGAGAGAGAGGTTTAAAAAAAAAAAAAAAAACACATGCAAAATTCTGCGCGATAAAAATAATGAAGGAAAAAACTTTGACCATCCGTGGCTCCTCACCTCTGACTTCATACACAAACTTTCAGGTAGGCGACCAGACAGCGGCAGTGCAAGGCGCTCTTTGGAGCATTAATTGAATGCCAAGCGGCTGGTCGCTCAATGAATAACATTTATTCACACATTTAATGCACATTTTACGGTGAAAAAAGATAATAAAGTAAGAGGCAATCTATCTTTTTCGCTTCTAAAGACGAACCGCAGCGGTGAGAGGGCAATCGAGCGCTGAAGGGCGACATTAAAACACCCGTTGATGATGCATTATTAAATATTTAGCATAAAACTTCACTTAAATAGGAATCGATACGTGATTAAGTGACTCAATCAGCAGAAAAGGGAAAACTTTAATGCCTCGGGTAGCTGTAGCTGTGGTGCATGACGCGTCCGTGACGACTTCAGTCATGGAGCCAAGGGCGGTGGTGATTTATGCACGGTGATTTATGGGGATTATGCATGGCACTTGTCCATCGCTTGCAGGTGCGTTTAAAAAAGTTTATTGGCTTAAAAAGCACTGTGCATTTATAACAATATCATAAAGTGAACAGGGAGGAAACTGTCTTTTCCCCGGCCTACCACTACTTCATGCAAGACAGTTTTTTTTGTTGTTTTTTTTAAACGCATTTACAAAAATATACCACATCTCTTTGCCTTTCCACCCAGAGACGAAACTGCTCTCCCGTGCAGACCGAAGGTGCGACGCCACTCACAGCAATATTCTCACCTCCAGCGACACTCTTCTTACGACTGTACAGAGTTGATTAAGAGCTGCCCTTTGCAGGGGCCTAAAGAGGGTGCACGTATGGTCCCACACCTCATATTGCAAGACTCCAGCATGGCAGGAACTCCTCTTCCCCCCAGTTCACACTGATTAGATTAGACAAGCTATCCCGGAGTGATCCTTTAATTCCCTCACACCCAAAGACAACAGCAGTGATGAGCACTGAAAAGGTCAAAAGACGGGAGGCTTTATGATAACTGAAACCTCCCATGCTTTATTATCCTCCTCCTTCCGGCTAATGGATGCACAGAAAACACAGCTTCCGTATGGAGGGAGTGAGAGGAGCAGTGCAGAAAAACAAGCATTGTTTACATCAGTCAAGAATGTCACTTTGACTCTAGCCGGCTTATTCAAATTGCACAGGCAGGATTTATGGTAATATTACCAACCAACAAGACCGAATATTATCACCTTAATTACAAAAAAAATACCAATAATATTCACTCGTGCGTATTAATCCACAAAATAAAAAATAAATTTAAAACCATTACCGAAACATACCAACAGAGGAAAAACAAATGTAAACAAAAACCAACAGTACAAATAGGAAAGCACAGAGAAACACAACTAAGTACAAATGCAAAGTAACCCAACATAAAATCTGAAAGTGGGTTAACTTAAAACAACAACAAAAAAAATATCGTTATATAACGTATGTTATACAAATCTCTCTCTCTCTCTCTCTCTCACACACACACACACACACACACACGGCAAAAGCCCGCCTTTTTTCTCGTCTCACACACACACACACACACACTCGGCAAAAGCCCGCCACTTTTTCTCGTCACACACACACACACACACACACACACACACACACACACACACACACACACACACACACACACACACACCTGTACACGGCGAACCATAATTGCGAGACAACGCTGTCGTGCCAGTGTTTATATAGTGTTTTTTTTTTTTTTTTTTTTTTACTAATACAACTTCGTGCAGACACCCGGCAAAAGCCCGCCACTTTTCCTCATGTCAGCGCGAGTCCCATAACGCTTCAAACTAAAACGGAAACACCATGCTAGCTAACCAAAACAACAGCAACAAGCCAGTAAACGCACAGCCGCGTCAACGCCATGTCCGACCAAGCACCGAAAAACAACGAGGAGAAACTGCTTTCAACGTACCGGTGGCCCTACTGGGGGAGAAGTTCGTATATCGCTGGACGTAGCCGTCGTCTTGGCTACGCCGTGACGTTTCATGTCTTACTGCGCATGAGCAGGAAAACCACCCGGCGAGCTGGTCAGCACACAGTCGCCCTCTCTCGGCTGAAAGCTATAGTTTCGGTCGGAAACGTTACATGTAAATAACGTAGTAGACGAATAGGTTGAATGAATGAATGAATGAATAAGGGGTGTCTGCATACGTGTAAGCAACTATAAGTTGTAGCTTTTCCAACCTACTACACTACTGTTGATGGATTGAATTGTTTTCCAAATATTACAGATAACAAATCTATGTACTTGAACAACATATAAAGCCATAAAACACACACACATAAAAAAAAAAAAAAAGAAACCCTCATACAAATCTCTTTCCAAAGTTTTTTTTTTTTGCGTTAAGTGGTTAATTCTGACACTCCAGCTGCTGTGAGGAAAATCTAGAAGTATCCGCCCTGATCTACTGCACACGGCCATGGAGAGGAGTTTTGAACGGCCTTGCCCAGTCCTGGTCTGCAAGCATGCAAAAACTTTTGCATGCCACTAAAATGCCAATAATGTTTAGTGTGAGGTCCGGAAGGAAGGTCGTAAAATATGCAGTGGAGGTCTAGTTTTGGGACAAAACTAGAAAAACTAAAAGCAACAAAAATCTGGAATGCACTCTCCTCGGCCTGAGGCAGCTTCATTTCTCCAGGGCTGAACAATGTATCACCAGCACAACTAAAAATGGCAGGGAGTGCCGCTGTTCGCCTGCACGTTTGTGTGTGTGTGTGTGTATGTTGTACGTGTGTGTGTGTGTGTGTGTGTGTGTGTGTGTGTGTGTGTGTGTGTGCGTGCATGTGCGCGAGCTCGTCGTGCACAATTGTTAGTTAGTTCATCAGCCTGTCTTTTTAATTAGCCCGGTGTTTATCACAGCCCCGTGATTGCTTTTGTAATGATGTCACCGGCGCATAATGAGTGAGGCGGCATCACGCTGCGGAACATGACAGGCGCTCAGCCTCCCTCGCCGCGGACACGTTTGACGGGCAGCGAGGGTGAGGGAGAGAGGGGGAGAGTGGGAGGAGACGAGGAGAAAACACCAGCAGGAGGAGGAGGGAAAAAATGTAAATAGAACAGAGGGGCATTATTAGAAATGCCAGAGGGCGCGCAGTCACCAATATTCAGCTGTCACAATCTGAAATGTTTCGGGGACGGAAGTCTCTGTCCAACCCTCTGTTGTCTGGCGTCGGAACAGCTTTTTTAAATTTATTTATTTATTTATTTATTTATTTATTTATTTATTTATTATTATTTTTTCTTTTGCCTTGCTTCCGAGCACCAGGCTAACCTTGTGGAGGAGCTCATGAATAAAACTGCCACGTGGAAAACTCACCTCGTTCCAATTCCGGGGACTGCGGCGCCTGTTGATTCACCGCCAAGAAATGACACAAAAGGTTCCTGTGCGTTTTAATGACGACGTCTGTATCCGGCTGCACACGATCGCGCTGGCAAAACTCACGCAGGGCCTGCGGCCGCGCAACACAAAGCCACAGGCGGAGTGGGCCGACGCACTGCTGTGGGCTTAAATTTGAGGGAAACTGATAAAAAGTTTTGAAAAGGCTCAGCTTGGGGGGGCGGGGGAGGGGGGGGGGGTATATTCTGCAAAATTTCCGCCTGAGGTTTTTGTCTGCATGCTTGCCATTCAGAGCAAACGTCTTTATTAAGATGCCCCAACCTTGAGAGAAAGATAGCGTGCGGCGGCCCGGACTTACACAAGAATTTCTGCAGTTGTTCAAACTAACAATAATCACTGGAACATGTTTGAAAGTGGAAGCATTGCAGAAAAATAAAATTCCCCCCCTTTGCTGCTCGCCGCCATGTCGTCGGCAGGCACAGCAAAACCCTAATAACTTAATGACCAAGGTGACATTCTCGAGTAAGAAATTGCTGTGTAATTAGCCACATTAGCAATCAGCCTAATGTGCATGTCTCTGGACTGTGGGAGGAAGCTGGAGGAGCTGCAGAGAGACACGCACAGTCACAGGGAGAACACGCACGCCTGCACGCGGCAAGGCAGAATTGCAGTGTGTTGCTGTTCAGGCTGGGTCGAACCGAACCGAGCCCCCCCCCCCCCAGCTGATGGATGTCGAGCCTGGGATGCATGTTGCGCTATGCTGCTGTTTTGACGATTGCATCGTTTTAGCTCCTGAAGAGAGAAGCAAGGCCATGATGTATTCTGCTCATTCCTGCCCAGCTTCTGCTGCAGAGTATTGTTGGAGCACATCGGCCGAGTAGATTTCACTCAATATGGGACTTCACCACCAGCGCTAAGACTGACAGCTGCTCATTTAATCCCTCCCCCGTCGCCGCAGTTACAGCTGAGAAAGCTGGTACATGCGTTCGGCAGCACCGTGCCGAACCCCAACCCACAGCCGCCTCCGCTCATCCGCCCCTCCGCTCCACCCCCACTTCCCCCCGAACCCTCGACGTCGGTAGATGCCAGATAGCCGTCTAATATGCCGTTGCATCTAGACATCGCGGCGCTGATATCCTGGCAAACGGGAATCATATTGGTCTTTATTGTGCTGTGGGAGCTGAGCCGCTGCCTCTCATTGTTCCACAGTCTCCTTTTGAAAGTGGGGGAGAGGGAGGGGGTGAAGGGGAGATTTGAAAAAATAAGTTTTTAATGTCAATATGATTGAGGCGGCAGAGCCTCGCACACATTCCTGACTCCACCCCCAAAAAACTCTTTTGGTTTTCTTTTTAATATCCTGTTTTCACTATCATGAATCCACAGATACAGTGATCTTTGTCGGTTATTGAGGGAAAAAACATCTTGTTTTCCGCCAACAAGAGCGCAATCTTCCTCTGCAAACAAGTGTGGATTCCCCCCCACACCTCTTTTCATCAAATAAAGGATTTTGATCACCTGCGAAATAAATATAGACCTGACACTGAAAATAATAATCATAATAATAATACTAAAAGTAATCATCAGTTTTGCAGCAGTCACAATTGGAAGCAGGAAGGAGACTTTGTGTACCCCAACAGCGGTCCAAATATCTGATTTACTTGAAATCTCTGGGTGGCAAATCAAAGAAGAGGTTCCTTTGGGGACGTCGGAGGCTGCAGCAGAGCTCACGTAGCAGCCGTTCAGGCTCAACTGGCAGATGTGCGAACTGGAGGAAAGGCACGGCGGAGCTAAACTCTGGGTGATGAGGTGATACGCATCTCTGTTGTTGTGCATTAATCACACCATGCCGCGTTGGCAGGGTGAACATCCTCCAACTCACGTCATGCAACCGTAATTACCGTCAAATAAGAAGTTAAAAAAAATAATGAGGTAAAAAATGCTTCAGGGACATCGCACGCCGAGATAAATGTCGATATGAGCGGCTGAAATCGAGGGGAAAATAAGGAAAAAAATAGTTTACCAGCAAACTACTGGCGTTGGAGCGGACGTTGACGTGTTAAAAAGTGACAGCACTGTGGGCGGAACGGCACGAAGAGAAGCTAAAGGTGAAAAAAAAAAAAAAGTGCCGGGGAGTTAGATGTCAACGCTGGTTAAAGTTGAAAATAATATGTTGAGAAATGAGAAAATGGCAGGAACACACGAGGTCACTGGCTCGACCAAAGACATCCGACGGCTCGTCCCTGTGTTTTTTCTCTCTTGATATTCCAGTGTCACATTCAGAGGCAGTTTTTCTGACACCCTTAAATTTTTCTCTCAATCCGAATTACTGTCATTAAGCATTTGCCCGGAAATTTGCGTGTGCGTTTCAAAAGGTTTGGCTGCATCAGAGGCACACAAATAAATGGAAATTATTTGCTCTGGTGTTTATCTTTTTGCTGAGTGAAGGCACATACAACAAAAAAAAAAAAATCACAGGATGACTTCCCAGAAATAAAAGCTGTGCGGGAAGTTTCCTCGGCTTCACTCTTCCCAACGCGTCGCACACATCCTCCACTTCCTCCTCGGCCTCCGACAGCAACATTTTCCCACATGTTGTTCCAATTACCAAACTGTTATATGCCTTGATTGATACGCACGGTGGCAAATGTTCGCGCATTCACCGGTTCCTATGTGTGTGTGTGTGTGTGTGTGTGTGTGTGTGTGTGTGTGTGTTAGAGAGCAGGCTAATTACAGAACCTCCAGATGAATGTCAGCGTGCGCCGCCGTCAGCGCCGAGCGCAGCATCGTACCTGCGATGGATGGCGACACCGACAGGCCTCGTTAACCTCCGTTCACCGCTTTTTGGGAATGAAGGGGAGGCTTGTCGTTTGTGTGTGTGTGTGTGTGTGTGTTTGTTTGTGTGCATCTTTGTGCACATTTGCAATGCAATGCAATTTTCCCTACACGGCCAAACCTTCAGGTTCGGTCGGGCTGGGAAGATGACTTCCATTCAAAAGAAACCTTTGATAAACGTCTCCGAATGGCTTTGGCAGACGGGACGTACGTCGAGTCACTTTCCAAGTGCTCTGCATGAGCTCTTCTCCAGATGGATACCTGGGTCCTGGCTCCAGGACAACACCAGACAGGCCAAATTGGCAAACAAGTAGACGGGGGGGAAAAAAATGGGTTGAAATTTGAAAAAGTGTTGAAAAAAATACGGAAGTACTTGTTGCTTTGAATTATATTGAATTCATCTATTTTGCTGAGTTTAGCCCTAATGAATCAAAGCACTGGTTCCAGTTTGAAAAGAGACAACAATAAACGCGGCAGTAAGTCTGCGAAATATGACAAAGACGTCATTAAAATAAAGAGACTGATCGCAAGGTGCCGCGGATTGACTGACTGGCGGAAAACACGCGTGTGTTATTTATATATGTAAATACACACTTCGCACTCGACTCGGGAACACGTAACTGCTAATTAAAGCTGCTAATTAGCTAAGAGTATTAACCGGCTTCTACTGTGAAGAGCTGCAGGTCAGAGGTCACACCTGCTGGCAGCTGAGAGAATGGAGGTGCGGAGCCGTCGTCTTCGCCGGCCATATGTTGGGAATCGATGAAACTACGTGGCGCCGTTCTTATTCATTTCCAACAACTGGTGGCGAATCTCTCGTAGACACGGCCAAAGACTTTTACGACTCTCTGTCTCGGCGATGCTTTGTTGATCAACGCAGTTCATCGGAGAAGAAGAAGTTCTCTGCTCCTCTCAGTCAGAGCTCTGCACGGCGGAGCGGAAAACCCTCTCTGCATTCACGCCCGGCTGCTGTCGGACTCCGAATGCTCCGTCGCTCATGTGTGAGAAAAAGTTTAATCGGGAGGCTTCGGAAAAACTCTGAGGTGACTACCGAACTGATGCGGCAGTGGCGGCGGCGGCGGCGGCGGCAGCGACGGCTCTTTACCTTTGAATCGGCGCAGATTATATATTTGCGCACCAAATTAGCCAAACAACAACAACAGGGACGACAACGACGACGACGAGGCCTCCTCGTACTTCAGCGGCTCATATTTACTTAACCGTCAAATTAGTTTGCAGCAGGCTGTGGACTGGGATGAGGGGGTGGAGGAGGGTGGTGGTGGGTGGGTGGTGGTTGGGGGGGGGGGCAGGAAAGGCCAAACACTGCAGGCTCATTATCCCTCCGGTTACATGTTTACCGTTTTCTAAAGGCACCTAATTGGTGGATCACAGCACCGTGTGACTACCTCCATCCACGGCTGAGAGGACCCGACCGCAGACGCCGGCTCACCGACTGGCTGATTTCATCAAAAGCGGCGCCCACGTTGGTCTTGCGTTTGCCGCAAGTTCAGCCGGCCGTGACTTGGAAATTGGCCGCCGCCGCCGCCACCACAGTGAGTCACACGGCTGTTTGCTGCGTTTTTTTTTCTCTTCCGCGCCGAGTCCCGAGAGACGGCTCGAGTGGAGAGCCGTTTGCGAGTTTGTTTGCGAGTTTGTTTTCTTTTTCTTGTTCTTCTCCCGGCATCGCTCTGCAGCGTTTCGAGGCTTTTAAAACTGATTTGCCTGTGAAGACATCGTTACGCAAAATTCTCTTCGGAAAAGTTTCTTTGCTTGTTCGGCGACGCAGGCGTCTCCGCTCGGAGGAAAGTCACCCGTCACCGACACGAGAGGTAGAAGAAAATTAAATATAAAGGACGCAGTACAAAAAACGCAAAGCGTGTGCGTCGTGCGAGTGCGTAGATCACGCAAACAAAAACTGAATGCAAATCCTTCAACTTTCTCCGGGTTTCCCTCCGTGCGAGGAGAAGCTGAGGAGGAGATGTGGAGGCGCGAAGGGACGAACCTAACGGCCGCAACCGAAACACAATATCCTTCTTCATTCATCACCGCCCACTTACACTAGACCGCGCACACACACACTCACCCCCTGCGATGGCATTGTTGAGGTCGACAGGGGTGAAAGTTTTCTGCTGCTTTGAAGGGAAGTGGAACCAGGAAGTGTCCACTCTGAGGGGCAGGTGCAGCATCGCTCTGCACGGAGATACTTTCATTAGTCTGGCCCGTTTTGGGGTCGTGTGAGTACAAATGAGGAAATAATTGATTTGCGTCTTACAGGCTGAAAGGTCTTCACGATGCAAAAGGAGACGTATAGCTTTAATTCTCCCCTCCTCCCCGTCTCGGCTTGGGTAATCAAATGAAGCTCGAGCAAGAAGAAGTGCGGAGGGAGGGAGAGGGAGGAGCGCTCGCCCGACTTCATCTGTCTCCTGCAACTGCTTTAAGCTGCTATCAACAACGCTGGGCCCTAATTTGATTGGAGCTCCAATTACCACGCAGTGAATCTTTGCGCTAATGTGATTGTTTTTGACGGGAAATAGAAAAAAAAAACAAGAAAGAAAGAACAAAGAAGGAGGCACTTTTAATTGTTTCCGCGAACAAATTCTCATGATCTCCGCTGAGGTCACTGTCAGTTACGGTGTGTGCGCGTATGTGTGGGTGTGTGCGCGCGTGTGCCTCTCTGAGCCTAGAGTGTGTACAGTGTGTGTGTGTGTGGTCAGGCAGAGCGGCGCACACATCATCATTTAATGATGCCTTAGCAAACGCTACATGTACATTCGACAAAGATGAATGATGCTCCTGGCCGCTGCAAACTGCCACGCGAGTCGCTCTCTCACACACACACACTCACCCACACTCTAACACACTCACACACTCTCTCTGTCTCTCTGAAGTCTACAGTTAGTAAGCCGGAGCATCTGGGGTCCGTCGAGGCAGAGAGCAGCGCTATAGGGGCCAAGTCTTTGATTTTGCTGTCACGACTGCTTACAATGATTAATGCCTGGACTTTGGGGCCACTCTGTGTAATTATGGGGACCCACAAGCTGCCCCCAGCGACTGGGCGAGCTGTGATGTCTGCAAATACATATGTGCATTGCGCGCTCTCAGTGAAAAAAAAACAGAAAATGCTGAATTGATTTGCTGAAAAAAACTAAAAAGGTTTATTTGAATGAAGTTCCCTTGTTTGGGGGTTGTTTGGCTGCTTCACTTGCTCCCCCGAGTCTCAGCTGACTGAAACCTCTTTGTCATATAGGCACTGACATACCTGAATGTCACAGTTGTTGCTGTTGCTACTGTTAAGTCAGGCAGACAGACTGTAGTCCATCATCTTCTGTTTTTGTTCGCTGTCTCGTTTCTTGACACGACGAGAAAACAAAGAAGGTTGACACTCTGTCGAGTATCAAACAGTCACACCTCCATATGTGAGACGCTGCGAGTCACACCCAAACCTTTCTCTCCTGGTGCACTTTTCCCACCCGCAAACTTTAACCTCATCCACCTGCCAGGACGTCTGCGCAACTTGTAAACACTCAAGCGGCTCCGGCTTCAATCCCGCCCCGGTGCTCTTGACAGCAGGGACCGTGCTGGCTCTTTGTGCCCGACAAAGGCTGATCCGGCAGCCGGCCCCGTCCTTTCAGCCGGCCCCTGCGATAGTGATCGGCGGCGGTGGGCCGTGCCTGCTGTGAATACCTCACTATTTGATCTGGCATTAGCCGCCTTTCCCCGGCTTTAATATGTAGGATTATCCACTCCTCGCTTTTGTGTAACGCTCTTGACCTCGCCTGATCACCGGAGAGTCAAAGAAACGGAGAAAAAGGGTGGAGGCAGGCGGAGGAGGGGATCGCGGGGACGAGGACTTAGAGAGAGAGAGAGAGAGAGAGAGAGAGAGAGAGAGAGAGAGAGTGGGGGAGGAATTGAAGGATGGAGTAAAGAAGGAAGAGTGCTGCTGAGCCGAGGCAGGCAGGCAGGTCTTTGGGTGGCCAGAAGAAACACATCGTTCCATCCTCATGATTCTACCCTATTGGTCTTCCGTTTTGTTTTTATTTCATTTCATTTTTGCCCATTTTAAGTGGCCTGATGACTCCGTCGGTTCGCTGGTCGCTCCCCACTTGAGCCGATCTCTGAAGGGAAGAAATATTGGAGGAGCACAAGCCAAGCGACGGGGTGTTTTTTCCCCCTGGATTTGACACGGCACGTCGACAAAGATGGTAATAACAACCATTGTGGCCCCCCAGTTAGCTACACCGCACCAATATATATAGACGTGACATCGTCAACTTAATTGGACAATTTACCTGCGTGGGCGCTCGCGGCGGTGTCACACCTTGACACGGCGTGTGACGGCCCGTAATTATTTGTTTCCAACACAATTTTGGGTTCCGTGTGTCACGTTTCATCGCTTGTGCAGGTGTGACGGGTGCGTGGGAGGGTTCCAGCCTCCAGACTGCTATTCTGTAAACTGACATGCAACCTTAAATTGATTCCACAGCTGCACAAAAAAAATGTTAACCAAACTTTTTGCAAGAATTTTCTTTTTCTTAATAGCATGCCGAAGTTGAGTCGCGTCTGCCAAGCATCACTTTTGTTCAAAATTGAAGTGCTGGTTGTGAATATATTTTGCATGCGCACACCCATTAGTGGACAGAAGTTTACTTCAATTTTGGGAAGGTCGTGGATAAATACTCATAATTCAGTTGGTAAGCTTTGTAAAGTGCTGCATTTTGTGTGCCGAGTTTGAAATATATATGAATGGAAGCTCAGTTTTTGACTGTAAAAGGAACGTCCTTGGCTCATTCATTCAACTCTACAGAAGCAGACGAATCGGAGGTATGCCGCTTTGCAACGGGGGCGGTAGTTTCCTCAGATTAGCAAGTTTCCTTTTCACAGCTTTGACCCGCACACCTTCCAAACTAGTTCCAATATGTTGTGAGACTCCAAAAACTGTAAATGCCCTGTTGCCCCCCCCCCCCCCCCCCCATCCCCCAATCTCACATCATTATAGGTTCAGTAATTCCACCTGGAAAGGAAGTGCTCACATTTCTAAAGATCATCCTTGTGTTGGTCTCCCCACCGGTTCTTCTGTTCTTCCAGGGTTGAAATAACAAAGTAGAGTTCCCCAACATACTGCCATGAGAGTCTCCTTCTACCTTGGCTGGGATCCATTTAACAAGACCACTCACTGCTGCAGGGGTTTCCTCCCACCACTTTGCTCTATTTATCATCCAGCACGTAGGTGTAATTATTATATTTAGAGAGCAGAGCCACTGGGACGCCGCTGTGCGCAGACAGGTAGCACGGGTCAAACGAAGAATTACTCAGATGGACACCTGAGGAATGTCTTTGTGGGGCTTGTTTTTTTTTTTTGTTGTTGCTATTTTTATTTCTGGAGCTGCTGCACAGACAGTCTGCCATTCATTACTGCGGCTGCTTGCAGGGGAGCTGTCATTCAAGCAGCAGAGAGCTGATGGCTGGACTGGAACCACCATCCCCATCCACAGTCCACTTTGAGGCTTTGAGCCTCGAAGTTCCTCTTTCGATCTTGTCACAGCATTTCTTTTTTGTTTCTTTAGTGACAAACCCGCCTCATGCAACTCATTCAATAAGTGGCTGTTAAATGCCCGATGATTTTGACAAACACCGCATTCATATATGTGCCAACTCTACGCAAATGGAAGCAAAACAACTCTATTCTGGGGTAACGTGCTCGGCGTCGCAGTGTGTGCCAAGGGGAACGGTGCCAACGGCAAAAAGCACACAGAACCCACCATGAAAACACAAAGGGTGCCGGCAGAGGATGGGAAGAGCAATAATTTAAAAATAACAAAACAAAACAACAAACAAAACACACTCACACGCACAAAGAAAGCGACCACAGATGATTGAATTATGATAAGTGAAGAGGTTGAACCCAAATATTTGATATGAACGTTTTCCCAGAGTGTGGTGCATATGCAAATGTACGCAGACATAAAGTCACAGACGGAGGAATTATGTCCTTGCACAGAGCGAAATAATAGTGTTTTGGTTGAAAAACACTCAATGAACACATTTTAAAAACCCGCCCACTGTGGTTGTGCGATAGCAACCCCTGGCCTCCTGCAGGGTGAGCGGAACCATGTCAATTCTGTCAGCCTTCTTTTGAAATCCTGGGCTGTCTGAAGGCATTCCCGTGCTAGCAGATGCTCTCAGCGCCGGCGCTCTGCACTCACGCAGGCAAGCGTGCTTTATTACGCCGGCGTGACACCAAAACCAGATTACAAAACTCATTGAAAAAAATATATGGGTGTGGCTCAGATTTTGCCTCTTTTTGACCTCTCCAAAGACAGACGAGTGAGCGCACCATCAGCGCGCCAACTGGGCTTCCTCTTAGCCGTCTGCTGCTAATGAGCATCAGCAATATAACGCCTGTGATATCTTCCATTTGCTCGCGCGAGTGCTACTTTGTCAGTCCGTGCATGAAAGAGATGTGTTTTTTTCTTTCTCTTCTTCCCTTCCAGATCAGCCAGTGAGCCTATTTCCTTTTTCTCTGCACCTTCAAATTCTCTCTTAATAGAAGTGGGACAAAGAGGCAGGCGCAGCGCTTCCTTGTAAATTAGCAGCCTTTGGATGTGTCTCATTTGAACACAAAAAGCGTGACGCTGTGAGCTCAGGCTCAATACATCCTGCCTGTGTGTGTGTGCGAAACGTGCGCCGTGTGTGAGTGTAGCTTTGCCAGCTTCATACCTCCAGGGGGAAATGAGGGTTTGGCGACAAGGAGCATGTCTGTCGCTGCTCTCCAATCCAAGCTCCCTCACAAGGCCCTGGCTCTGTCAATGTACTGAAATAACCTTCAGGTAAGATGCTTTGATATGGTCACTCTACTGAGACAGAGGCTCAATCGGGTTTAAAGCGCCAAAATCAAAAAAAACATTTGTTTGTGTTTAACAGCAGAGACAAAATTTTTTGGCTGCCTCCACGATTCTCACTTGCTGAACATGTAAACTCACAACAGATTGCACAAAACAGAAGCAACTGTGGTACAAGAATAAAAGACTCACCCATACACAGTGTGCTGCATATGAACACACAACAGCTGCCTCCATTGGTCACATTTAATGGACCTATGGAGGTGAACCTGAATGTGAGTATGCTTGTAAACTTGGTGGCAGGTTGGTTTGATTTTGCTTTGCCTGAACCCTGAACTCTGAGGTGGAACATCATCAAGGCTTGTTGTCAGGGACCCCAAAAACCAAGAGCAACACATTTAACCTTATCTGTAGGGGCCAGTTGTGTTTTTCTTGCACCCAGTTCTTAACCAAGTCTCACCATCCCCTTAAAAGGTAACCTTTACAAGGTTGGCAAAGAAATAGTTTCGTACTCTGACACATTGAGGTTTTTTAGTTGTTTGGCTTCAACTCAGGGCCACCAAACACGTTTCACACATAGGAGAGAGCCGCCTCTCAATTAGAGTAAAAAGGGGGAAAATGACAGGATGAAGCGTGAAGACACAGTGCTTTTCATTTCTGCAGATTACCCCTCAATATCAGCTGACAGATTAGCTGAGAGAGGCTTGCACAAATAGTCCCAATTGTGGCTGTCTGCAGTGCAAAATGTGTCATTACCTCCAAGCCGAGGGGAGGAGAGATTTGTCCTTCTGCGTTTCAATGTGTGTGTGTGTGTGTGTGCGTGTGCGTGACAAAAACCTAAA
Source organism: Nelusetta ayraudi (assembly GCF_046127955.1). NCBI lineage: Eukaryota > Metazoa > Chordata > Actinopteri > Tetraodontiformes > Monacanthidae > Nelusetta > Nelusetta ayraudi. The sequence goes on from NW_027466216.1 coordinate 201,451, forward strand.
AAAAAAAAAAAAAGCAGCATGTAACCCAGAGACTCTTTGCCACCACACCAGAGTTTGTGCAAGTGCGTGATTGTGCGAACGAGAAATGGCTTCAAAATTGTCCTTGAGGCCATCAGGCAGTGCAGTCACGGTTTTCCAGGTGATGTCAGCTCAGCTCAATGGAGACGTGTCATCAGGGGAAGTCATTGGGTTCCTGGTAGCCGAGGTCTCTGAGGGGAGATAACAAGATTCAAGCTGACATGAGAGACGAGTCCGGGGCGGTATTTCCGAGACGAGACCCGCAGATGTAAGAAGGAACTTTCAGAGGGTCAGAGGGGGGAAAGCACAAGGTTTGCAATATATTCCACGGTTCATTTCAGTTCCAATCCTCACTTTGTATAGAGGATGCCGTGTACCACCAACCTTATATATGAAGATGGATGACATGGCACCTCCAAGAAGCGGGTTGCACACAATGAGACGCAGGTCACCCTGAAACTGGAAGTAAACGTCCAATGAAAGTTAAAAATAAATAAATAAATAAAAGAAATAGTATCTTTCTGAACGATTTCTTTGCTTCAGAGTCACTTTCCAAGTTTGCTGGTTGAACCCACCTGCAGATCTCCATCCTTGCTTCCTCCAGTCCGTTTACAACCGCTGTGCAAACCCGGCGGTCCCCTTTATCACCTCATTCATTAAAACCCACCACTGCGATATGAAGGAGCAGAGTGCACAACCCAGACTCCCAGTGACTTCCTGCCGAGGCTGCGGCTCAGTGTGAGGCTGCATGATTGATGGAGGAGGAGGAGGAGCCAACGGATGAAACTGGACATCTAATCCAGTCGGGAGGCCACTCGGCAAATACCGGCTCCACAATGTTTTGGATTGTGTTAATAACAGCTGGCATTGCGGCGGATTTGTCCTGATCTTGTAAAATTATAAATATTGATATTTGTGATTGAAGTCGGCCCGAGGAGGCAAAGGGAGAGTCCTCGCTTTATTCCAGGAGCCTCAGTTATAGATTCCGGTTTATGAGTGAGTGTGAATCACCGCCGCGTCTGTTCAGTCTCA